>NC_079459.1:16047240-16147079 GCF_903798145.1 Danio aesculapii | reverse complement strand
GGTGTGGAGAGACCCCGCTCATGATTTTGAAGAGCTTTGAGTGTATGGCCATACATGATAAATGCGCTATATAAATACACATTACATACATATTTGAGGCCTAGATAAAAAGAAATCTGACTTAACTGAATGGATAAGTATGCTCTTAATGTGTTTAAATAGCTTATTAGTTGGATAGAGATATTTTTTCATTAATAAGTTATTTATTACATAATATAATAACATATAACAAACAAATAAATGCAAGAATGAATGAATGGATGTATTATTTCATGTGGAAAGCAAAGTTTGCAAGAAATGATATAAATATGATTTACATAGTATTGATAAAACATAACTAGATAATAATATGATAATCATATTATAAAATCATACATATGAAACAGCATAGAAATGTAAGTTATTTCCAATATCACTGCAATTAAATATTCTTGAATCATCTAAAATAATAGCCGTAAAAGAATGCCCTAAAGCACTGTAGGTTAGCCACGAGTTGACTATTCATCATGACATGACAATAGCAGTCTATAAGCTAACAATACATAAAGAGAATCAATCCGTTTCTTAATGATAATTACCATTTCCAGACTTTTTGCATGTCAAGTATTGAAGCATCTTTAATGCAGGTGGCCTGTAGTCTAACTTTGTCTTTGTTCATGTGTGTGTTTTGTATTCAGGCTCTGTGTAAGGGATGAACTGAAGTGCTGGCAGACCCTCTGTAAACGCATCGCTGAAAGGTATGCCAGCTGCTCACCATATCACGCTCCCTATCTAGGGTTCATGAAGGGGGCACGAAGGAGAGGAGTGTTAGAAACACAGACAAACACACACCTTCATCAAGCCTCCGAGCGGTGCTGACAGCTCTGCTGTCACCTGGTTCATTTGGCTAGAACATTTTGTAAAGTTTTGTCTTAAAAGACATACAAACAGATTCCTGGTAACAAGAGTGAGTCAGTGTGTCAGCAATAATTCTGTATCGAAGGAAAGATAATGAACTTCCTGTTTGAACATATTGACCTTATTCTACAATGCGGAAGTGCGCTCGTTTTTGCGATTGTTTTAGGACCTCCGATTCAGTTGCCTATGGGAGAAATGACTAGAAATAATAAACGGCAGAAAACAGTCAAACTACTTGCTCTACAAACAAGCGTTTGCATGATTATACATAAACGTAGAATAATATAATAAGAAAAGATCAGTTTGCAACATAACGCAGCATTACGAGCTGTTTTAACCTGTAAAATGAATGGACGTGAATGAGACCGGAAGTCTCAAGCCAAAAAGATTCAAATGGCTGCGCCCACTCATACGCGGAGAACAAGGTGAATTAAATGACCTGAAAAAATGGAACACTTATGCCACACTTAAAACTGAATGGTGCTGCATTAAATGAAATGTCAACCTAGATGGATTTATTTTATAAATACACATACTCTTTCAGAGAAACTTGCACATTTAAAATAAATATATAAAAAGGTAATGTTTGAAATCATCTGCTATTTGCATGTTTGGTGTTATTGTGCATTAATATGACTAAAAGGCAGAGTAAAGACATCTACAATTTTAGGAGAAAAATCTGGAAAAAGTGCATTTTAGTTTAAATAATTGCCCATTTATAAAAATATATAAACATATGAAAATGTAAAGTGTAATAAGGAGTCAGTAATGCAGATGGAGGGTCAGTGTTGAAATTATGGCAAATAAATTACAAATTTACAGATATATTATATATTTAAAGATATATTTCATATTACAATTTTTATTTTGTACAGTTTTCATTTTAATTTTAGTTAAACTTTCATTAGAAGTGTTTTTATCCCTTTTTTATCATGGCTGTCTTTTTAATTAACATTTATTGTTGTAATATTAGTATTAGCATAAGAATTAATTAAATAAATGAATATGTCAAACAAAATATGAATGTATGTGGCGTTAAGGGTGGGCCTGAAGTTTGATCCTAAGTAACAAGTCCAATCATTACTTCCCCTCAATCTTAGTTAACATAAGTTTTATGGCTTTGGTTTAATTAACCATAAAACCATTTAGTTAACTATAAGACAATAAAACACTTCCTGCTAGCCAAACTAAAATAAAAATTCTCAAAATAAAATAAAATGTAAAACCCACTCATGAAACATTTGTATTCTTAAACTTTCTGATATTTTAATGCTTCTAGAAATAATCTTCACAGTGTTCAGTGTAGAAGGTCGTAACAGGAAATGGAAAGACTGCGGTTGGGGGGGTGTTGAGAGGGTGGCAACATCACTGTATCTGTCAGCACCGCATCTGTTTGCCAGTTTATGTTGTGTGAGCCCACAGTCACGAGCGCCTGCCTTTAAAAGACAAAATCCAGCTGTCTCGCAAGTCCAACATGCTGCACAGCTCCACACACACACTTAGCAGATGCTTGCTAAAGTCAGAGAGATGAAAAACCATCCACTAAATAACTAAAGCTGAATTCCGGTGCTGCCGCCACATTAACAGATTAACAGGCGTTCAACTGCATTTACAGGGGCCCGAATGAGAACCTCTTGACCTTTTGTCTGGAGACACAACAAATGCGATACAAAATGAGGCTTTTTACAACACTCCAGACAGGAAGCAGCCACACCGCCTCCTCCGGTTATCATAAAACTACAGGAACAAGCAACTAAAAGTTGACTGGCATCTGTGTTTGTGAGGTTTATTTAGTTCGACCTTGAGGAAATGGTTAATATTACGTGGGCGCTAATGAGAAGGAGAGGTGCTGATGTCTGGCCTGCTAGCTGTGAGGTCAATAAAGGCCAGTGTCCAGCGCTAATCAGCAAAAGGATGAAGGAAGGACGCCGTCGTCTATTGGATGGAGCGGTTTGGTTATTTAATGAAGTAGGGTTTGGGTGAAACTGTTGTAAGGCAAAGCCACAGGAGCCTCTACAAAGAGCGCCACATAAAGGCCACACAGTCTTTATACCAGTTAATGGACACACAAGAATGTTTTCGCCGGACGTGAGGGGAGTGGGACGGGTTTCCTCTGTAATAAACAACTGTTAGCCAATGATTTCCAGTCTGGAGGCAATAACAGAGCAGCTAAACAGGAACAAAGACAGAGGGAGTAATTAGAAAGGGTGTATGATTTAAAGAGAAGCGCAGAAGCTGGGGTTTCTGTGGGTTTAGTTTTAAACTGATGGGATTATGCTGTTTTAAAGATTCTTAGTTTTGTTTAGGCGTCTCCTTTATTAGATTCACATCCATCCAAGATAAAATTACAGATTTTTTTTTTCATATTATATATTGCAAGAGCACTTTTTTGTAGTGTATTAAATGGGTCATTCAAGGTTCTGGTCACTCTAAACATTGTTCTGATTGATCAGATGCTGCCCAGTTTATTATGATTGATCAGACTGTGTCAGAAACCAAATGCCATTATTGTATTTCTTTTAGAAATTACATTTCATGTAATTAAAGTAGACTAATGCTGGGTTCAAACAAAATGTAGCACACTTCGTTACTTATTCTAGTTCACTAGTAAAATGTTTTTCATGTTTTGAGGAAAGACATGATTGAAGCAAATCCGTCACACATTCTGCGTGATTTGTGTCGCATGTGATAATTCATCTTTATTTAAAAATTTTCATTGACTTTATGCAGTTAACTTGCAGGAATATTTCACGTTTGTGTTTGGTGTAAACCCAGCATGTAAGTAATTGTTCACCCAAATGTGAAAAATTGGTCATCGTTTACTCACCCTTCACTTGTTTTAAAACTGTTTGAGTTTGTTTCTTCTGTTGAACACAAAAATATATGTTGAAGAAAGCTGGAAATCTGTAACCATTGACTTCTATAGTATTTGTTTTCCTACTATTGATGTCAGGGATTACGGGTTTTCAGCTTTTTGGAAAAATGTATTCTTTTGTGTTCAACAAAAGTTAATATTAGTCAACATAAAGTGTTGAGGCAAGAAGGTTGCTGGTTCAAGCCCCAGGTTGGTCAGTTGGCATTTCTGTGTGGAGTTTGCATGTTCTTCCGACGTTCATGTGGGTTTCCTCTGGGTGCTCCAGTTTCCTTTCCAGACATAGTTGAATTGGGTAAGCTAAGTTGTCCGTAGTGTATGTGTGTACAGTTGAAGTAAAAATTATTAGCCCCTCTAAATTATTAGCCCCCCTGTTTATTTTTCTCCCCAATTTCTGTTTAACGGAGAGAAGATATTTTTCAACACATTTCTAAACATAATAGTTTTAATAACTCATTTCTAATAACTGATTTATTTTATCTTTGCCATGATGACAGTAAATAATATTTGACTAGATATTTTTCAAGACGGTTCTATACAGCTTAAAGTGACATTGAAAAGCTTAAATAAGTTAATTAGTTTAACTAGGCAGGTTAGGGTAATTAGGCAAGTTATTGTATAACAATAGTTTGCTCTGTAGACTATCGAAAAAAATATATAGCTGAAGGGGGCTAATAATTTTGACCTTAAAATGTTTTTAAAAACATTTTAAACTGCTTTTATTCTAGTCGAAATAAAACAAATAAGACTTTCTCTAGAAGAATAAACACTATCAGACATACTGTGAAAATGTCCTTGCTCTGTTAAACATCATTTGGGAAGTATTTAAAAATTCAAAGGGGGGCTAATAATTCTAGGGTATGGGTCATTGTGAGTTAGGCTCAACAACCCACCTCTTAAAAATTTAATGTTACGAAACACCAACATAGTGCGGTTAAATATCAACTTTGATATAAATGGCCCTGGAAGTAAGTAAGTAAAGCGCTGAGGTGCTCACAGTGACCCAAGTTCGATTCCCGACGTCCTTTGCCAATTCTTTCCTTCTGGCTCCCCCACAGATTACTGTGTTCCTCTCCATTGTCAAAATTGTTAATTTTAAAATAAGAATAACACTACATAATCATAAAAATATAAATAGAATAGATTTATTCTAATAATTATCATTTTAAAAGTTAGTCAGTCAAGAGTAAAGGCTAATTTCTAATCTTTTTTTATTTATTTATTAACATTATTTAACACACAAACAAATGTTTGTAAGGCTGTGGTCATTTTAAAAGCTAATGAACAGATCCAGTATACTGATACACTTACTTTTAGTTTTTTATGAGAATACTTAAAGTCTGAAAACTGGACTGACACAGTTTCAATTTACTAGAACTTCTATGTTAAGCTGTTTGACACCATCTACATTGTAAAAGCGCTATAGAATAAACATGAATTGAATTGAACATGGTTAGATATTTAGCATTATCTTATGTTTGAGTATGGTATGTTTGTACATCCACAACGTGTTGACAGCTTTTGCATTCTTGGTTTAAAACTATCATTTCAATAAACAAACTGATCAGCATCAGAGGGCAACTTCCCACTTGACCAACATAATAACAGTGGCTCCCAGGCATATCAATTGCGTAGTCTGAAATAGACTACCTACTTGGTTTTAGTGGAGGTCACAGGCAGTCCAGCCAGACCTCTGTAAAGTGATTGATGACAGAAAATCAGCCATCGGTTGCATAACCTGGACACACATCCTTACCCACATTAACAGATCCAATTTCCACATTAACATTTGAAACTGAGCCTCTCTTTATCTGAAGTGTTGTTAAAAGCCAGATCTGCTTGAATTAGATTAGACCGAAAGGCATTTTCTGCATTATGATTTGCTTGTATTGTGCAAATATAATGCTATGGAGAGGGTTGAGCACTTGTATCCATCCACTCGTGAACTAATTAAATCAAGTGTAAAAGGATTATATATTTTGAATAAGGTGTTTGTTCAACAGGGAGTGGTGGCAGGTTTGGTCATGTGGGTGTTGGTTCTAAAACCGCAATCGTAATAATCAGGTTTCCAGAGAAGAGATGACACACCTTCACAAACAGGTGCTGTCACGTCTTTTTCTGCTCTGCCGGACGTGAACCAGGTGACCTCGCTCTTGTTGAACACCTGGTGCAGAACAATAGCTGTTTTGGTCACATGAGCAGTGTCTTTTCAGGTTTGATCAATGTGAAGTTAAAAGGATGAGCCAGATTCCTTCACGGTGGAAATCACCCTGCAGTGTGTTGTGGGAAAACCTTGATTTGGCTTGCTATGCTTGAATATGTGGAATGTTGTGGATTCCACGTATTCGAGATCATGTTATACAAGTGAATCTGTTCATTGCTCGCATCTGTATATTCCGTCAGTATGCACTACTTTTTTAATTGTGTACATTTCACAAATTAGACAAATTTACATTCACGTTTTTATCTTAATTTAAGGTGACCTTTGTTAAATACAGCTGACAAAATGAACAGTTAGTTGTATGTGTTGATTCGCTAAAAATAACCAACTCGTAAGAGTAATTTGTTATGGAGTTGGATTCACTCTTTAGTCATTTATTCCAGATTAATTCTACACCCTTTGTACTGCAGGTTTCGATTCACTGAAAGCTCAGTCATTTGTTCAAAAGTTGGTTCACTACACTAGTACACTCAGGAATTGCACAAAACTGGTCGATTCACTATAGAAATTGACTCAGTAGTGATTTGTTTGTGAATCACACTAAAATGGTTGCGCTGTTTGTTTATGATTCTATGAAAATAACCAGCTCATAAGAGAGTTTTTTTTACTGATTTTGTTTCTCTAAAATGAACCAGGTCATAAGATTCATTCAGAAAACTTGCTATACAGATAACACTATATTATGATTCACTGGCTCAATAGAGTCATTTACTCAATAATTGAACAAAACTAGTTGATTCACTATAGAAAGTGACTTAATAATTTGTTTGTATAGCACACTTGTTTTAGATTCCCTGAAAGCCATTTCACAGTTGTTATACATAGGCTGAGTAAAATCAATTTATTATCTAAAATGAATCAGGCCCTAAGAGTCATTGAGGAAATGTACTACACTGTTTTTAATGTAGGTTATGATTTACCTGAAAGAATTAACTTCAATCATTGTACTGTGGGTTGTGATTCACTTGAAAGAGTTTGCTCAAAAGTGTCATGTTTTCAAGAGTCGGCCAACTATGGGGGTTAAGCTGTTTGTTTCTGATTCACTACAATAAGGCAATGCATAATATCAGTTGTTCTACATGGGCATCACTAAATGTTTTTAATTCGCTAAAATCAAGGGATTAAAGAATCACACTACAACAACATTTTGCATTTATTCAGTGTGAATTGACAAATTTCTGATCACAGAGCGTCTAGTTTGGATGTGCTCTAAAACACGTGTACAAATAATTATCTTCATCTTTTTTTGTGTACCAAAACCTATTTTAGAACACACACAGTCACAGCAATGCTGCGTTTTCCAGCATCTCCTGCTTGTCCTTGTGAGAGCAATCGTTTCAGGCAACAAACAGAGAGCATAAATAATTTGACATGAACTAAAAATAAAACATCCTAGAGAATGTTTCTCTCTACGCTCTCTCCGCTTCCTCATTCTCTGTACAAACGCTATCATGAGATATAACAAGGAGGCCAGATATAACTGCTACTGTTTGTGTCGAGGTCCACATGACCACCCAATAAATGTGGTCATTCATTAGCTTTCACAGTGAGGGAAGAACCTACTTTACAACTGCATACTGGGTTTTACTGCCTCAGAGGGCTTGGTCTTGTTTGCCCTTCATTTAGGTTTCCATTGTGTTACATCAATGCTTAACTGGGAAGAAATCTTTTGTGAGAGGTGATTCATTGGTGTGGACATTATTAATGAATCACTTTGAACATCTTACATATTAAGTAATTTGTTAACAAGTTACAAATAAATGGAGTTCATGTGAATGAATTCACCAGTGCTGACTGGCCCTTTTCTTTAAAATACCCCCTTTTCAAAACATCTAATCTTCTTTTCAGGGTGTCATTTGACCCTTTGGGTTGAAGGTTCAAACCTGAGAACTGACTCAAGTGAGTCATTTAACTTCATTTTTTGCAGAAGTTACCAGTAGTACACTATTTTTGATTCTCTAAAAAGAACCATCCAATAAGAGTCGTTTGTTCACAGGTCACACTGCATGTTGCTCTGTATGTTTTTTTTTATTCACCAAAAAGAACCAGCTGATAAGAGTCATTTGTTCAGAAGTCAGACTACTTGTTGCTGGGTATGCTTTTGATTCACTAAAAAAGATCCAGCCTATATTGTATGGTTCTGCTTCACTGAAAATTGTCTCATAAAAGTGATTTGTTTAGGGGTCAGACCACACTAATTGTACAGTATGTTTTCATGAAAAAATAATCTGCTTTTAATAACCAGGAGCTAGACTACACATTGAACGTTAGTTTTTTTAATTGAGAACATTTTTTTGGTTGTAAGGGCACACTGGCTTTGCTGTATGCTTTAGATTTTCTATAAAGAACTGACTTTAGCCTTGTTAGTTGCTTTATTTTTATTTTGATACACTCTCTCCTCTCCATATGGACCAGACACTTTCTTATCAGTATTCCATGTTTCTGGTAAAACATTATGCACTTTTTAGTGTCCTTCACGCAGGTGAGTGGGCTTGACAAACCACCTGTAGGACAAACTTTCTTCCTCTCCATGTGCACAAGACACCTTTTATAAGCACCCCATACTTCTTGGAAAACACTGTGCAATACTGAGTGTGCTCCACACAGGACTTGACAAACAACCTGTAGGACACACTCACTCCTTTCCATATGCTCTTCCGTATGATTTTTCTTTTTTAAATTAAACCAAATCAGGCTTGTCATAGCATTTATATACTGCTACTCTTTTAGCCTCACTTGTAAGTCACTTCTGATAAAAGCATAATTTGTTCAGATCTCTAAATGCACAAGTTCTGTTGTTTGTTTACCATTCACAGGTTCAAAAGAGTAATTTGTTTTTAAGTCAGTCTAAACTAGTTGCATGCAATGTTGGGTTTAAGTAGTAATTAGTTAATGTAATTACTTTTCTCTCAGAAAAAGTAAAGGATTACTTTTGATTTTTAAGTAAATTAATTCAAGTTACTTATGTCTGAAATACTAAAAATAAATTCAGCAGTTCTCTATAAATCAATTCAGAGAACAAGAGCAACAAAATACAAATACATTTTGCTGAATAATTCTATTGTTCAGCTAAAGCAGGTTACATTGATTCAACATACTTAATTAACTGATTTAGAAATTAATGAGAGTTTATGGTTTGTTGGAAATTTGGTGTCAGGACTACACCAGATACATGTAATACTTATTGTTCTTTAAGTGTTACTTGTGTATAAAGCTAAACGTTGGTGGTTGACTTGATCCCTTTTCATGATCTAAGATGAGTCTTTTGTGTCTCCAGAATGTGTCTGTAAAGTTTCATCTCAAAACACCTATCAGATTATTTATTATACCTTTCAGAATATTGGGATTATCTGCTCTGAACACATTGTAGCTATTCTGTTCTAAATGCCTGTGCATTTAATGCTAGTTCTCTCCGCCCTCCCAAGTACCTGTAAGAGTGTGCCATAATCTCCACCTCAGCTGCGTCAGATAAACAGCACAGGGACAGACATGAAGGAAGCAGATCTCACATAATGTTTGTGAGAAATACTACAGTAAGAACTTTACCAATGATTATTTGATGTATTTGTTGCAGAGTTAATTCAAGCCTTTCGATGAGTCACACACAATGCCATTACAAAGTTCAGACACACACACAGTGTGCGCGTTTAACATTGCTCTGTTTTTTCACAGCAAATGTGACAGGATACACGTTAATATCCACTGACAAATAAACCTGATTTAAACAAGGATTGAAGCATCTTCTTCTATAACTGTACTGACATGCAGCTGTGGTGATAAATAAAGACAGTAAAATCACTGTAATTCATTACAAACATGCACAGTTTTTAAAAATGTTTTAAAGGGCACCTATGGTGAAAAATCTACTTTACAAGCTGTTTGGACAGAAATGTGTGTAAGTATAGTGTATAAACTGTCATATTGGGGTGAAATAAACACACCCAGTCCTTTTTTTTAAATTTTAATTTAACAACATAAAAACAGTGGACCAATTGGAGCGGTTTTTTAGATCGACCGCAACTTGATGTAGGAGTGCGGTCCCCCCACCCAACAATATTGATTGACAGCTGAGCGCATTAACATGTCCCGGTAGTCACGTGTATAATCATATCAACAAGAAAGGACGAGCGCAAAGCAACCAGGAATAAAAGGTCTGTTCAGTTTGCTATGATCAGTTCATGTCACATATGCGTGCAAAACGAGTGTGTGTATGTGTCTGCGCTATGTGTGTGTCCTCGCTGTGTGTGTGCGTGAACTTTGTAATGACATTGTGTGTGACTCATTGTTGCAACTCCACAAAAATGCATCAAATACTGATTGTTAAAGTTCTTACTGTAGTATATCTCACACACGTACATGAGATCTGCTTCCTGAGGCAGCCGAGGGCGGCGATTGAGGCATGTTGCTGACAGGCACATGGGAACGGTGGGCGGGGAGGACTAGCCTTAAAGGCCCAGTACAAAAAAACAGCAACTTTTTTTCAGCTATTATATAGACACTTCAAACAGCTCTAATAAATAATCTGATGGGTGTTTTGAGCTGAAACTTTACAGACACATTCTGGGGACACAAAAGTCTTATATTAAATATGAAAAAAGGGGTAACCTAGGTGCCCTTTAAACTTGTAAAACTCATTCTTGATCACATTTGATGATGATTGATAATCACAGAGAACTGAAAAGATCTTTTAATCCCAGTTGCTTTGCGCACGTCCTGTCTTGTTGATATTATTATATGTGTTATTACAGAGACATGTTAATACGCGGCTGTCAATCAATTCGTTGGGCGAGGAAACCGCACTCCTACGTCACGATATGGTGGGCCTCAAAATGGGAGGGATTTGGATCCTATTTTAACACCAGGAAATTTAAAAAAAGAGTCTTATTGTATTTACAGTGCATCGGAAAGTATTCATAAAAAAATTCACATTTTTTTGTTACAACCTTATTTCAAAATGGATTAAATTAGTTTATTTCCTCAAGATTCGACACACAATACCCCATAATGACAATGTGAAAAAAGATTTTTTTAAATTGTTGCAACTTTATTAAAAATAAAAAACCTGTAAAATCACATGTACAGAAGTATTCACAGCCTTTGCTCAATACTTTGTTGATGCACCTTTGGCTGCAATTACAGCCTCAAGTCTTTTTGAATATGATGCCACAAGCTTGGCACACCTGTCTTTGCGAATTCTTGCCCATTCCTCTTTTCAGTACCCCTCAAGCTCTATCAGGTTGGATGGGAAGCGATGGTGTACAGCCATTTTCAGATCTCTCCAGAGATGTTCAAAAGGATTTAGCTCTAGGCTCTGGCTGGGCCACTTAAGGACATTTACCGTTGTGAAGCCATTCCATTGATATTTGGCGGTGTGCTTTGGGTTACTGTCCTGCTGGAAGATGAACCGTCGCCCCAGTCTGAGGTCAAGAGCACTCTGAAGCAGATTTTCATTCAGGATGTCTCTGTACATTGCTGCATTCATCTTTCCCTCTATCCTGACTAGTCTTCTAGTTCCTGCTGCTGAAAAACATCCCCACAGCATGATGCTGCCGCCACCATGCTTCACTGCTTCTGTAAGGTTCTCCTCTCTCCACAGAAATACACTGGAGATCAGACAAAGTGAGCATCAAGTTATTGATGACCTAAAGCCCTTCTCCCCCGATCATTCAGTTTAGATGGCCGGCCCAGCTCTAGGAAGATTTCTGGTGGTTCCAAACATCTTCCACTTACAGATGATGGAGGCCACTGTGCTCATTGGAACTTTCAGAGCAGCAGAAAATTTTCTGTATCTTCTCCAGCCTTGTGCCTTGAGACAATCTGTCTAGGAGGTCTACAGACAATTCCTTTGTCTTCATGCTTGGTTTGTGCTTTGTGCTTTGTGCTTTGACAATTTAATCCATTTTGGTACACTGTATATCAACCTAATATGACTGTGGACACACCTATAATTACACACAGTTCTGTCCAAACAGCTTACAAAAGATAATTTTTATCATAGGTGCCCTTTAAAACTAAAGAATTCAAGACTTTGGTTTTCAGATTTACAGGGATTTTAGGTAGTAATGAGTCAAGTAATTAAATTACTAAATAATTAAAGGCCACAAAACCCCCGTTTCAGCAGGGTGTTTTCGCACCTCTAGTTTGGAAAAAATCAGGAAAGTGGGTGTCCAGCTCTGTTTAGGGGGAGTGTCGAGGAGGGAAAGACGGAAGGTGCATAAAAATGTTTCGTTTTGGGCAAAAGAAAAAGACAAAAGAACACACAGACGCAGGGGAGAAAGACAGTGACTGTGTTTACATGGACATCAGTAATCGAAATTATTTGACAAATTGTTAAATGGTGAACTTAACGGCAGTTTGGAACTTTCAGGAATTTCATTTATGCCCCTTGTGACAAACGAGATATTTGATTTGAGGAATTGCTGGAAGCGTGTATTTTTAATGCAATGTTTGATACCGCACGGCAAATGAGAGAAAAAAATCTCTGCATTTCTCGGTAACTTAGATGCACTCAGTAGGTAGCGTCAGAAAGCCGTGTTTGTATAGACTATCCTGTCACAAAATGTGGCGAAAATCCTACACAACAGTAATAATTTGATTGTGGTGCTTACATGTTTATACTTGGAGAGCAGCATTTACAGTGGATCTTTCAGTGTATAATTTTGTAGTGATATTAACGTATACTGTAAACTTTAGTAACTTAGAAATCATTTGACTAAGGTCCGTCTTTAAACACTGAAAGAGTACTGCTGACAATACGAACTAACTTTGCCATCTGAATAAACAAACAAAGACCACTGATCGCTTAATTACAAATCTGTAGCGACAGGACAATCAACACCAACTGGAGCCCTGTCTTTTTAAAAAGGAGACGAGCGGCATTTTCCGGATTCACCTTTCCAGATGAGAAAACTCGGGTAAAAATGTTTCTTAGACACGTGATTTTGTCGAGCGTCGCGTGCACTGTAATCCACACGTGAGTCCAGCTGCGCTCTGGAAAATGAAACAAAACCTTCAATGCAGCAAATTATAAAGCAGTTTTTCCAAACAATTCTTCTTCTCCTACTTGTTTTGGCAACACAACGTGGCGTCTCTCTGCCGTCTGAACACTGTACTGGTACAAACAGTCTTCGAAGCTATCATGCATATTAATGAAGTTGTACCGCATACACAATAGAACGCGCTAATTGGTTTGAACCAAGTCTTTCTCATGAATGAATGCAGCACACTCTGAGACGTCATGAAGTACTCCCAGGTACAGACAGCCAGTCTACATGCTGCAATACACGCAAGTATCAAATTGGCGTGACGCAGGTTTGAAAATTCGTTTTAAACCGGAAGAACGAATTTGCTCGAAATAACGCAAAAATAACCAATTTTCACTTTTTTTGTGAAATACATGTGTCCTAATAGGCCGCATTTACACTGCACTGTTCAAGTGACCCAATTCCAATTTTTTTCTTCCATGTAGCACAGATCGTATATGGCCCATGTAAGTGTAAGCAGGACAAAATCACATGGATTCCGATTTCATCAAATCAGATTCAGGCCTTGTTCATATGAAGAAACTTATCCGATATGAATCAAATCCGTGCCCTCGTGTCTACAGTGTAAGCAGGTAGATTGGATTTCACCTGTCAATGTGAGTTGCGCATCATTAAAATCGTAGCGAATGATGTCAACTCTGACGCTTTCATTTCAGAACAGACCTTCAGCAGAGTCCCAACCGTAAATCTCATACACGAGGACTTAACAGCTTTCATATTGTCATATAGCACATGTATTTAAGCATGTTAACGCGAGCAAGATCCACCACGTAACCATATAAACTAGCTAATATAAAACTAGTGCATACATCAAGTGCATAAGTCATGCCATGGACATTACAATAAGATGCTTAAAGGTTTTAAAAATATATACCTGTATATCAAAATAAGACGGCCAAATGAGAACCTTTCTGTCATAAACTGTAGTAAAAAAGCTTGTCAAAAGCAAACAGATTACATACAGGAATAGAGAAACAAACGCTTTTTTATTATCAGCTGTCAGTCAGCGCCTGCTTTTTTTCCTGGTCATTGCACCTTTGCGTGTGCTGTGTAAATGCAGACGATCGGATACGGGTCACTTTTAAAGGTTGGATACAGTCACAAAATCAGAATTGACCATCAAGTTCTGCAGTGTAAATGCAGCCATAGTGTTTTTAGCAGTGTGGGACACATATATGACTGTCAATAGCTCAAAAAATGTGTTTTGGTGTTTCATGACCCTTTAAGTTACTTTTCAGACATAGTAAATAATAAGCAACTTAAATACAATCTTAATGATGTAATTAGAATTAATTACTTTTTTTAAGTTACCCAACATTGACTGGTTGCACTAAATCATAAAACAGGAAGAGCTAGACAAAATTATAAATAGCTCTAAATCAGCTACGTGTATATTGGACCCAATTCCAACAAAGTTACTGAAAGAATTGCTACCTGTTATAGGAGAACCTCTTCTTAACATTATCAACTCTTCTTTATCTTTAGGCCACGTTCCAAATCCTTACAAGTTAGCTGTTATTAAACCTATTATTAAGAAACCACAACTGGAACCGAGCAAATTAGCTAATTATAGGCCTATTTCAAACCTTCCATTTATATCTAAAATACTAGAAAAAGTTGTTTCTGCTCAGTTATGCTCCTTTCTGCAGACCAACAATGTTTTTAAAGTGTTTCAGTCAGGTTTCAGAGCTCATCACAGTACAGAAACTGCATTAGTGAAAATAACCAACGATTTACTCTTAGCTGCTGACCAAGGGTGCATCTTGCAATTAGTTCTACTCGATCTTAGTGCGGCATTTGACACCATTGACCATGGTATCCTTATTAATCGCTTAAAGTCTACAGGTGTCCAGGGACATGCCCTACAATGGTTTTAAGTCATACTTATCTGACCGTTACCAGTTTGTGAATATTAATGGACAGCCTTCACAAATCAGCCCAGTAAATACGGGGTGCCTCAAGGATAAGTTTTAGGCCCTTTGCTGTTTACAATATACATGCTACCCCTGGGAGACATTATTAGAAGACATGGATCACCTTTCACTGCTATGCAGATGATACTCAATTATATATTTCAACTAAACCTGACGAGACGTCTAATCTGTCCAAGCTAACTGAGTGTATTAAGATGTTAAAGACTGGATGACCAACAATTATCTTCTCTTAAAACTCAGACAAAACAGAATTATTACTTATTGGGCCAAAATCCTGTACACAGCAGATCTCACAACTCAACCTACAATTAGAAGGATACAAAGTTAGCGTTAGCTCTAGTATAAAAGATCTGGGTGTCATATTAGACAGTAATTTAACTTTTAAAATCATATATCCCATGTCACAAAAACTGCTTTCTTTCATCTGAGAAATATAGCTAAGTTACGAAGTATGCTATCCATCTCAGATGCAGAAAGCTAGTCCATGCTTTTATGACTTCTAGGCTGGACTACTGTAATGCACTGTTTGCTGGCTGCCCAGCATCCTCTATTAACAAACTTCAATTAGTACAAAATGCAGCTGCCAGAGTTCTTACCAGGTCTAGAAAATTTGATCACATCACCCCAATTTTATCCTCCTTACACTCGCTGCCTGTTAAGTTTCGTATTGAATTTAAATATTGCTTCTTACCTACAAAGCTTTAAATCTAGCTCCTGTTTATCTAACCAATCTTCTGTCTCGCTACAATCCAACTCGCTCTTTAAGGTCTCAAAACTCAGGGCTTCTGGTAGTACCTAGAATAGCAAAGTCGAGTAAGGAGGTCGAGCCTTCTCATTTATAGCTCCTAACTCTGGAATAGCCTCCTGATAACGTCCGAGGCTCAGACACACTCTCCCAATTCAAAACTAGATTAAAGACCTATCTGTTCAGTAAAGCATACACTTAGTGCACCACTTGGGGGCTTCCACACAGGTTATGCATCTTGTTGATATACACTGTGAACATCAGCTACGCTAATTATTTTCTTTATTCTCCATTTCCACCTGGGGATACTCTTCCCGAGGCCCTCAGACTATGCAGAGCCACTGATTCGATCCAAGACCAACGACGAGATGATCCCAAGGTTTTTATATCCTGGACCGGCCGAATCCTGAGCAGCTACTGTGATGGTCATGGAGGAGTGGAGAACATGAGACTGATTCCTGTGACGGTCCAGAGACAGACGAGTCTTCGCTGAGGCCAGCTTCCAGCCTCCGCCACTGAGACTGCAGGTCTGCACAAACGTTTGGCCAGCGGAGAAATTAAAATGGTCGTGCCCAACTGAGCCTGGTTTCTCTCAAGGTTTTTTTTTCTTCACTTCCACCTTTAGTGAAGTTTTTTTCCCTCTCCGCTGTCGCCACTGGCTTGCATGTTTCGGGATCTGTAGAGCTGCGCATCGTTGGATTTGCTCTTCAGTATTTTGGACTCTCAGTAGTGATTATTAAACCACACTGAACTGAGCTCAACTGAACTGAACTTAAACACTACAAACTGAACTACACTGTTCCTATTTACTGTGACCTTTTATGTGAAGCTGCTTTGACACAAACTACATTGTATAAGCGCTATACAAATAAAGATGAATTGAATTGAATTATACTTTTTCATTCTTCAAGAGCAAGACTGCTTTTGATGCTTGGTGATTTTATACAAAGAACCAGATCAGAACAATCATTTGTTCGGGAGTCAGACTACTCCCGAACACTCTTGTATAGTTTTGATTCACTAAAGAGAGCCTAATCATTTGGGAACACTGATTATACACAGTTCATACTGCCGCTTTCAACCTGTAGATTTATTAGAGTAGTTGCAGTAGTTACGTCAGTGTATTTTAATACAAAGTTTCATTCAAATCAATGGAAAAAAGTGATTACAAGCAAACAAATGAAATGGCACCCCTAATCTTTCTGTTGGGGTGTCATTTGGCAATTTGGTTCAGGTCAGGTCACACATTTAGCTCACCGCATAAATGCAGAGAGACATGAACACTTTGACTATAATTAAATCCTGCTATAAAAATTCCACTGTGTTCTGCTTGCGCCTTGATGATTGAGCCGGTTTTGAAGAGGCAGTTCAAAGGTTAGGCCCGAGGAAGGGGACGTTTCGCACCTGATAAGAAGAGATTCAGGGACGCTTTCAACCTTTTGATCTGAGTAGGAGGTATAGAGGTTTGCACTCAATGATCACACAGCCTCCAAACAGGAAGTAGCAGTAGCACATTCTTTCAGTGTGTGCCAGTCTAATTGGTGACTGTATATTTAGTTGTGTTTTTATCTCATATTCAGTGATGAAGTGTTTGATGTTGATGCGCATACGTTTTTTTCTCTGTCTCTCTTTTGCTGCTCTGTCTTTGTGAGCTAAGAATGCATTAAAGTCAAATTATGCAAGAATTACCTTCACTCAAGCATGAGAGAGAGGGAGCGAAGCAGAAAGCCAGCCTGCTTAAATATTGATGAGTTTAAAACAGCCATGCCGTGCTCAGTAAACTGTTCTGGTCTTTTCCTTTCTGTGTTGCACAAAGGCTGTCAAATTATCCATCCTGCTTTCTGCACAAGATAAAACCATATACTTAATATACCATACATGATATAATTATTTAGCTTTTTACATAATAAATATGTGATGACACGGTGGCTCAGTGCACTGTCGCCTCACAGCAAGAAGGTCACTGGTTCGAGTGCCAGCTGGCTGAGTTGCCATTTCTGTATGGAGTTTGCATGTTTTCCCATGTTTACATGGGTGTCCTCCGGTTTCCCCCACAGTCCAAGGACATGCGCTGTAGGTAAATTGAATAAACTAAATTGGCCATAGTGTACATGTGTGAATGTGAGAGTGAATAGGTGTTTCCTATTACTGGGTTGCTGCTGGAAGGGCATCTGCTATGAAAATCATATGTTGGATAAGTTGGCGGTTCATTGCACTGTGGCGACCCCTCTATGAACAAAGGGACCAAGCTGAAGGAAAATGAATCAATGAATGAATATTAAATATGTCTATATGTAAGCTAATGAATGAAATGAAAGAATACAAGCATAACACTTATCAAAATAAATAATTGCAATTATTGCAAATATATATTTTTATTTTCATTACAAATATATTTTAATTAACTTTTAAAAAGACATGCCATAATCTTATCCTCAAAGTGTTTATCAGACATAAAAAATAATATAGAAATTTCTTATAGAATTTTTAAGATTTTTTTTAATAAAGAGATTTTATAGATGATGTATATATCTGCATGTGCTCCAGTTGACAAATGTAACAAATTTTAGTGACAAATAATTAGAAATTTTGTTTCAAGAGTTCCCACTTAGATATGCTTGGCGTTTAAAGCTGGTTTGGCATGCTGTCCCGGGAGAGAACCCTGAGCTCGGAGATATTTGAGCCCAGGGCTCTCGCCCAGTCAATAAGCATATCAGGAGATCTGAGATCAGGTAGGTCTCGAGAGCTCCCCCTTTTAAAAAGGGAGAAAAAGGAGGAGATGGGGTGGAAGGGGGGATTCTTCCAAATGAAGATAGAGCAGTAGGAAGAAAATGATCCATTTATAGTAAACTAGGATCACTCTGATTGGATTATTACTGATTACAGACGAGCAGCCAGTCGTGCTCTATCATATCACGTGCTCTTCTCGAAATTAGTTTATAAAACTTCACTTAAAAAAATAAACAATTAAAACAATAACAATTACACAAAAGATAATTAATATATGCTGAAGATTTTTAGCTCACCATTTCATTGAAACAATAAAACTGTTTATGATAAAGTTTGAGCGGTGTGAGTAACTTCTGTGGAATCTACACTGTAAAAAAATCTTAATTAACAGTTTCCATATTTTGTGTTTTCCGTTTCCGTTGATCTCTGCTCTGTTGACTTTTGATGTTGGAAATGTATCTTTGCAGTTTAAAGTGACTTTTATTGACATTTTAGTAGTTTGAAATATAATAATGTATAAGAAATAATATATAAATAAATGAAGAGTTCAGATGCAAAAACCTTTAAATGCCAGCTGAAATTTTCGTCTAAAATGTGCATTTTTATCAGGCTCCTGTCAGTAATTTCACTTTTATGGCAAAGATTAAGTTCTTTTCATGGTCTTCAAAGTAAACTCAACATAAATCAGAATCAGAATCAGAAAGAGCTTTATTGCCAGGTATGTTCACACATACGAGGAATTTGTTTTCGTGACAGAGCTTCTACAGTGCAACAGGATAACAGAGACAGGACAAAAAACAGATAATAAATATATTTAAAAACAAAATAGAAGTAGTGAGTACAAATATACAGATTGACAAGTGTATGTACATGTTTATTACTATATACAACGTTATATGTGCAGCTGTTATGTGCAAATTGGCATGTAAAGTGTGTTGTTAAATAAGTGTATATGTGTATAAAAGTGTATAGCAAGTAGTAATGTTGGTTCCACAATTATTATCATCAAGTGTTCATGAGATGGATTGCCTGAGGAAAGAAACTGTTTCTGTGTCGGGCTATTCTGGTGTGCAGTGCTCTGTAGCGTCGACCAGAAGGTAAAAGTTCAAAGAGGCAGTGTGCTGGGTGTGAGGGGTCCAGAGTGATTTTGGCAGCCCTTCTGCTCGCTCTGGATAAGTACAGTTCTTGGGGAGTAGAAAGGGTTGTACCAGTGATTCGCTCAGCAGTCCAAACTATTCGATGTAGTCTTAAACATAAACAAAGGAGGCTGAGAATAATGCTAATTTTGAATGGAAATTTCAGACTGCACTTAGAGGTTTTTGCATCTGTACTCTTCAAATGAATCTGTAAAATAACAGAAAATGTGCTGGAAGCTTTTTACAAGTTTTTTGCAGCATAAAATACAACACCAATCCAGACAAATTATTTAAAATATTCATAAAAGTCACTTTTTCCATCATTTTAAGGTTAAAAGAAGAAAGCTCAAGGTGTCAAAGGTCTCAAAAGCATAAATAATCATTAAAAAATTAACCCACAAAATATGCAAAACAGTTAGTTTATGGATATTTTTTTTACAGTATGGAAGCCCTAGAGGGAAAACACGTAAATGCAACTTCTGTCACAATCCAATATCTCACAATTCTGACTTTCTATTGTAATTCTTGAGCTGTGGTTTGATTGTGAGATTAAAATGAACTTTGAACAAAGTCAGTTTTGTTAAAAAACAACATGAAACAATAAGCAAAAATACACAGAAGATAAATACCATAGGTTGAAGATTTAGAAGTATTCTCTGTTTATCTAAAATTGTACAAGTCATATTATTGATATTTAATTTAATACATCTGTTGATAGTGATGCATTTGAGTCGATAAAAATTTTTTTAAAAATACATTAGTATGTCTGTAATACATATGTAAATTTGTTTCCTTTATTAAAATGATCTTGAATCGTTATTTATTTAATTAATGAACTAAATCCAAACCTTTTAACCAGATTAACATGTTACTTATGCCACGAAGCCCTGTTAAACTGTTTTGAGCAACACTAAAGTTTGCACACAATATATGCGAGTGACTGCTGTGGGATAGCAGTCATATCAGTAGGAAGAGCGCTAAACCAGAGTTCAGGATGTGGTCTGCGGTGGCAGCTGACAAAAAGAGGCCTGGGCTTGAACTGTATAACAACAAGGATGGAACTCATGCTCTGATGACACCATACCAAAACTTATGACACCATGTGGCTACTGCCAGTCACTGCTCCACTGGGAGCCGTTTTCACGCGTTCATGCTAAACCGCCCTCGACTTACAACCAGCAATGGTTTCCCACTATCCACCAGCTTTGACACCCTATCACGAAAAACGGGAAGTTTACTTCTCAAAGGTCATCAGAGACTGTTTGAACGGTTCATCTTGTGTGCCGAATAGAGCTTTCGTAACTGTAGAGCAGAACATCCTGTGCCCTCACATTACAGTCACTGGATATCAAGGTTCGTTTCATAAAAGTGTCAGATTCAATATGATTATGGATTTGGGAAGACGTTCAGCTATAGCACGCTGACTTTTGAGAGTAATATTTTACTTAAAGGGGTGTTTATTATGATTGCCTTTATAATCATGAATGTGAATAAGATTTTAAACATGCTTAAACAACTCATAAGTGTTTATTTGCTCAGCTGTGACATTTTAAATGCAAAGATGACGTTTGTTCTGTCAACTTGACATAAACCAATACATCACAACCTGTTTTTGTTTTGTCATGACAACTTGACATTACCAAGACAACAAAACTTGTCATAAATCTACCATAAACATGATTGTAATTAGGCCATTATAAATATATCAGGAATTTAATAACGTCATTAATATATCTTGACCTCAACTGCACTGATACAAAGTGAATTTGTCATTAAAATGTCATTAAATATTGATAAAGCTGTTAAAATATTATTTGACAGACTCATGACAGATTTAATGAGATATTTTAATGCCCAAAACAGTTTGTTCCATTTAAAAAGATTTTTTTTTCCTTTTCTTAAATTATTTTACAATATTGTTTTTTCCTAACTTATTACAGTGCACTTGTAAAGAAATATCTGCAGTTGGTATATACTTTCAATACCACCTTCACTTGAAATGAGTCAATCTAATCCTCTTTCCATGAAATAAGCCTGCTCCTGAGTAGGTTTGAGCTTATAGACCTGTTGCTATGACAACAACTCTTGGATCAGTTTTAAAGAAGGATACTATCCTGGGTCGTGTCAAATCATCAATTATCAAGTCCAGCTAACTGAATTGTACGGAGAACGGACCCCTGGCTTGGCATGCAAATCAATTTTAGTAGTTTTCCCAGGTCTCTGTCAGTGTGCTTTATATTGACAGCATTGTCATTTGTACACACTGTTTATTATTATTATTATTATTATTATTATTATTATTTCTTTTTTATAATTATTATTATTATTATTATTATTATTTCTTTTTTTATAAGTATTTGCGTTGGTTTTTTTGGGGGTTTTTTTTGTGGTTCCAAAAAAAAGATTTAGAAAAACCTTGCCCAGATAACAACCTCACGATTCTCAGAAAAAGTTGTTGTAAAGTGGTTGCAAGATGTAAAATAGCAATTCTGTATTTGTAACTTAAAATAGGGCTGGGCGATATTGCAAATAAAATTATCATCAATTCATGTTTCATCATTTCATATAGATAATTATTGAATATTTTTTAACAATCCATTTCGGTATATAAGGATTTTTTTAACCATTTTATTTTAATTTACTAATGCAAATGGTTTTAACAGTCAAAAACTGTTTAAAATATATTTCAAAAGTTTAAAAAAACTGTCAAAAAATATTTAAACAAAATATCTGATCTCTTTATAATAAAATAAACATAAGTGTTAAAGAGACTCTTAAACTTGATAAATAAAATGTCACAAAGTTTGTGCAATGGTAAAGGTAAATCAACATATGTAAAGTGTCAATAATAATGACACAATAAACCTCAAACTCTGTAAACAAAAGAAATTATGTTAATCAAATATGAGTTTTCAACTAAAGGAACTAACCATCATTATTCAAATACATATTGCAACATTACAAATTGTGAAGTTAAATGACTACATTACCCCCTATGCAAAAAATAAACATTTCAGATGATGTGCTAATGGCTTGAAATCACAAGGAAAGAAACTAGAAAAGCCACTCTGGCGACATCCTTACAGGCTTTTTTATTTACAATTTCCTCACTGCTGCTAGCCACCGCACTCATTTTAATGTGTGTTGTTGTTCTGACCTAAAGCGATGTGGTTTTCTTTACCATTCACAATGCGCTTTGCATTTGCGCTACCCTGCCATCTTTGTGTGTACCATCTAGGTGACCATCAACCGTTTTCTCAGAGGATGACAAATAGACAAACCATTGCTGAAGCTTCGATACAAGTTTATGGAGAAAAGCAAAAAGCACTGCAGTTTTTGTGTGCGCTGTGTTTGCCTGAGGTAATTAGTCTGATGTTATTACTAAAATGTTTATATTCCATACAAAGAGTGAAGCAGATTGGTTAGTTCTACTTACACGAATTGTGCGCTCATGGCATTCAGAAAAGTTCAGATGTTTTCATCTAGGTGTGCCTGGAAAATGCATGTGCGTCACGTGTGTGCCGATTGCACACCATGGGCTCTATATTAACGATCCATGCGCAAAGTGCAAAGCGCAGGGCGCAAACGCGTTGTGTCAGAATCCACTTTTGCTATTACAAGGATGAAAAAATCCGCTTTGCGCCGTGGCGCATGGTCTAAAAGGGTTGAGCTTATTTTCTTAATGAGTTGTAGGTGTGTTTTGAGAATAAACCAATCAGAGTCTCATCTCCCATTCCCTTTAAGTCAGTTGCGTCGCGCCATAGCGCATTTGCTATTTACATGATGGACTTAGTAAGCGGAAAAACTGAACACTTCACTAAGAGAAGACAGTTAAACAGAGCATCTACAGCGCGAGAATGAGAAATGAGCCTCCTCATTGTTTACTTTTGCTTTCACTGTCTTGGATAGGGAAACTTCTTGTATGCACAGACTCCCATTAGCCTATAAATAATTAATTTCGTTTGTTAAGCACAAAGATTTGTTTCAAAACTATTTCTAAATTCAGTACTAATTTCCAGCAAACGAATAAATGAACAATAATAACAAACTGAGTTATATCCAAATACACATGCTATGCCCCATATGGTCTAAAACCTGACAGGTGGGCAAATCTAAGCTTGTTTTTAATAAAACAAATATAAATATGGATATAATAAATAATACTGCTAACAATAATAACATTATACAAAAGCAAATTGTTATGAATTAACTGAAAAAGCCCCCCGAGATGAAGAAGGCATGAAAGTAGGGTTTTTATATTTATGTAGGCTAGAAAATAAATCCTTTATATTTATGTTATATATATTATATATTTTATATATATATTATATATATATATATATATATATATATATATATATATATATATATATATATATATATATATATATATATATATTATATATATTATATATCCTTATTATATCCTATATATACTAATATTTAAATATTTTTCATATGTAAAAATATTTGTGTATTGCTGTACACCCTGTCTGTATTAAGCAATGTGTAAGCGCACAACTAACGCGCTCTGCGCTGGACAATAGACCAGCTTTGTTCTGGTCTGTTCAACAGTCTATTATAGTTTCTCAAAATAGCAACGCGCCAGCAATGCGCCTCAACACGCCTCCTTTTTAAGATCAGAACGCCTATGGGCGCACATATGAGCGCAAATGCATTTGCTATTTAAACATCGTGGCACAAAACGGTCAAAACGGACTCTTGCGCCAAGCTGAAACTAGCAAACAACAATTGCGCCGCGCCTTGCGCCGGATTGCGCCGGGGGTGTATGATCGGGGTCCCATGTGCGCGTAGCTCCAATGTGCATGTCGTGCAAGTTGTCATTGGAAATGATAAACTTACACCTTAAGCTTACTGGCATTACTTCTAAGGGGTGAGCTTAGCATCCACATTTTAATAAAACTACAGTGCTTCATACTGAATCTTTTTTTTATCGATATTGACAATGGTGTTTGGTCAATAAATATGGATTTTATTGCCCAGCTATAACTTAAATTCCATAAAATTCTACTAAAATGGGATGAAATGGGATGAAATTACATTTTCCCACATAAAACAACAAAGCAAGAAGAGTTAATGTGACTTGTGCACACATGCTAAGTGTTTCTCTAGTAGTGCATGCAGTGAGTGACATGTATTATTTACTCCTCCTGAAGCTTTGGCCTAGTACACAGAGAAAACACTTGAATCTTTAATAAGGCTACCGTGGTAATGACTGTATTTTGGGGAATCTGACGTCCTTTGTGCCTTCAATGACTCAAGGATACTCGGTTGATCATCTTTAGGATGCAACGGGCCATGAAACAGTGTTGGGTTACCTGGGCTGGCAGGAGGTGACGTGGCAAGTCTCATGTCACACTTCTTAGATGAGATAAGCTGTAGTAAGACTCACAAATGAACTTGACATTTGTAGCAGAGATCGCTAGAGAGGTGTGTGCTCAAGCTTCAGGTTTCTTCCTGACAGGGAACAACACAAAAGTAGTTGCCGGATCCTTCCTTACAATGTCAAACCCCAGATCTTTGAATCTGGAAATCTTAGCTCATCCACCTACAACTGTATGGAAGCCCTTGTATTGTGCTTTTATAAGTTTGTTTCTCATTATTCCACCTTATTATTAACACCAACTTGCCGCTTTATTAAGTAGATTCCCATTGTTAGTCCCTATGTTTGCTTTAATTTTTGTGTCATGGGTTTAACAAGGTGCAGGAAATAGTCCTCAGAGATTTTGGTCCATATTGGCATCACAGGGTGAGTTTGAGATGATTTGAGTGGGTGACATGGCTCATTATAAAGGTTGAAATAGACATAAAGCCTGGGATACACCGAGCTGATGCCAAAGAACTAGTGGCGATGAAAACTTACTGTGTTGTCATATTGTGTCAACTGCATCTAGTCCCTTCTGGTAGTATCATCTCACAAAAGAAAACCTTGTACTCTCGCTCTGATTCATGGCTGAACAGCCAATGAGAGAGCTGTCTTTCACAGATGGCTGATGTCGAATCTGTTGTCTTGGCCCTTTTCCTCAGATATTTGGAACATTCTCTGTTAACTTTGAGGTAGTGATACATGGGGCAACTTTTTGAGCAATGTTAATGAGCAATGTTGCAGAGCAATGTTGCTTGGCTTTCCTATTGAGAATGGGCAACAAAATTGTATCTGGATTAATTCCTTCCATGTCGCACCTGGTTGCCATTTGGCAGCATCATTGCCCAACATTGCTCTTAACATTGCTCCAAAAGTTGCTTTGTGTATCATAAACTTTAGAGAAGGTTGCTACACAGTTGTTTTAGCATGCACAAATGGAAAATCTACTTTAACATACACAAACTGAAGAGATGTTTCGAAGTGAAGTTTATTTATAAACTAATTTTGAGAGGATCACATGCTTATGATTGCTTGCGGCTGGTGCCGCATTAATCAATTTATGATTCACCAATCAGACGATTCCTAAGCTACTATAAATAGCCTAAGTTCCATATAACAGCTGTCTTTGTTTTGAAGAATCCCCCCTTCCACCCCCTACTCCTCCTCCTTTCCTAGATGGGTGGCACGGTGGCCCAGTGGTTAGCACTGTTGCCTCACTGCAAGAACGTCACTGGTTCTAGTCCTTACCAAGCCAGCTGGCGTTTCTGTGCAGAGTTTACACGTTCTCTCCGTGCTCACGTGGGTTTCCCCCAGGTTCCCCGGTTTCCTCCTACCTTCCAAAAACATGCAACTTAAGTTAATTGACTATCCAAAACAGCACCATAGACATGTTCCTAGTAAGTAGTTATCTCTTAAGAGCAATCACTATCTGTTCATTAGCTACTACAGCAGGGGAGTTCTCGAGACCTACCTGAGCTCAAACTCCTCCTCTTGCCTTGCAAACAGGAGGGAGCCCCGGGCTCGAGGATCTTATAAGCTCAGGGCTCTCTCCCGGGACAGCATACGAAACAAGCTTTATAATCAATTCTCAGCTAAGTGTGAACTCTTGAAGTGCATTGATTAGCACAGTTGTTTCAGCATGCACAAATTGAAAATCTACTTTAACGTACACAAACTGAAGAGACATTTCGAAGTGCATTGATTACACAGTTGTTTCAGCGTGCACAAATTGAATATCTACTGTTCAGATTGAGATATTTCAATTCGTTAATGTGTGATGATTTTGGCTTTGAAATATTATTTGTTTGTGCCTAAATTTGATTAATATTGGTTTTGCATATTCTAAAGTGATTTACTTGATTTATATCGTTATGGAAATTTATTTTATATTTTTATCATTCGTTGATTGTATTGGAAAGAGTATTAATAGGTATTCTGCCTGGGCCTGGAAATGTAAGTTTGTTTGGTTTATGATGAGTTGAACTAAAATGTGTTAAAGTTAAAGCTTGTTTACTTTGTTTTTGTTTTTCCCCTTTATTAATATATTGATTTACTTGATTAAACATTTGATTTTGGTTTACTTGATTAAATCAACATTTGTTGAAACTTTATATTTTTTCATTAATTAAATTATTTAAGTAACTGTAGTGGGGTTCTCTACCCCTGGCACCCAATCCCATTTTATTAGCCAAATACCGCTATAATAGTATATCACCAGAACTACACATCTGTAGGAATGGGTTTTAAACCACAGCGGTTCGAACTGTAGTTCTGCCGAATGACTAAAAAGTTATCAGTATTGATGGTACAAAACTGTACATTCTAGTCAAACCATTCTTCTGCAATCTTATACCAAAAATGGAAATAAGGGCAGTATTAATATCTATAAATGTGGGAGAGCGTTGATATTATGTGATTGTATTGAATTGCAATATGGAACAATTAAATGTTGATGTTAAATAAAAAGTAATTCACAAATACTTGAAAATGAAATGATTTAATGACAATAATTCTCTATGGTTACAACTGAATTAATTACAAAATAATTGTATAAAATGATCAAATATGAAATGATAAAACATATGATATAAATTGTATCCATCTTAAATGTAAAATTAAAGTTACCAGAGGTAGAAGGAGAGACACAGGGTAGGGAGAGAGAGAGAGACAAAGAGAGCAGGCCCAGAAGTTAGCCTGATTGCAGTCGAGATGATAGACTCCAGAGGAGGAGAGGAGCAGAGGGGGAAAGCAGACCAGGAAAAGACAGGCCAGGAAAAGACAGGCCAGAAAAGAAAGACAGAGCAGCGTTTTACCACCTATTTTGTATCTTTCTTGACCATGTGACTAAATCCCAAAATGCTGAGAACATTCAACTGACCAATCAACATGTGACCACATTGTAAAACCCCCAAGTCCACACACCAGGCCCTGATCTTATCAGTATCTGCCTTTGGAGTCAGTATGGACCTTCTTGAGTCAAAAAGACATATATATATATATATATATATATATCTATATATATATATATATATATATATATATATATATATATATATATATATATATATATATATATATATATATAAACAAATGCATATTATAATTTTCATTCCTACATATCTGGTACCAACAACCATACCACGTTCATAGTAACTTATATCACCTTTTTCAGTTTGACCTTCAGCAGATCATCTTGACCACATCTACAAACTTAAATTCACAGAGTTGCTGTCATGTATTTGACTGATTAAATAACTGTATTAAAAAGTAGTTTAAGAAGTGGACCTAATAAAGTGGCTGAGTATATATTCCCTACCGGACTAAACGCCAATCAGAAATTAGCATTAAATGCCGCTGACCGTGACTTAAACTAGAGTTAGCACACATCATCATCATCATTTATTTAAACAGGCTACTCCCGGATCCTGAGCCAACAGGAAGAAGATAAACTAGAGAATACAAGAGACTTTCAGCCAAAGTGTGAACAAAACGGCCAAATATACTTGATTACCTCATTTGAGATTGAATCAGCCTAAAGAATGAGTAAACATCACTACACGCTGCGAATGAATAAAACAGTGGTAGTCACATCGCACATTAAAATTGTAATATTCTAATGAATACTTTAGCTGGTGACCTCGGTTCATTCGATCTCTCTAACGCTCGAATTCTGACATCATAGGCAAGGGAGCTGCATATGAATCCATTCTCCCGGTATTCGCCTCATCTGCTTCATTTTTGATTAGATGATTTCATACCAAAAGCTCCCTCATGAGATCTTCACTACATGTGTCATGACATCATATTGTATAATGTGCTGTATAATGCTCCCACCACTTATCAAATGCACATTAATAATGTAGGTCGTTTTTGCATTTTAAACCATCAGTCATTGCGTGTTTCCATAGCAGCTCCCAGATAGATGTGGTGGAAGAATAACAAATTTAAAGGTTAAGTGTGCAGGTACTGCTCTTTAAGGGTATGGACCAAAGCTATTGGTTTTCTGACAATGGCATTTCTGAAGTGGTTGCTGAGGGGTGAGGGGGTTTGTGAGGTATTTAGTATGTTTTAGATTTTTAGGTTGTTGTGGGTGGTTGAATGGGTGTTTCCACGCAGTCTGTGGAATGTTTTAAGTGGTTGCTAGGTTATTTCTATGAAGTTGCTGGTGTGTTTTACTCTGTTAAGTCCCATTCAGATTACATGATTTTTATTGTTGTTTATGACCAGTGTTGGGGATAATGCGTTATAAGTTACACACAATAAGTATTATTATTTGAGTTACTTAAAATAAATGTAAGGCGAGTTACTTTTTACCTTGCTTAATTGGCTTTTACAAAATATACTGCGGAATAAAAATTATCTTGGGTTGAATCACACACTCAGTGAGAGAGCATGCTGTGAGGGAACAGTCGGCTCACACTCATCATCATCATCAGCTCTATTTTTTTTACAGCAGATAAGTCAATGTACTGTTCTAGTAACGGAATAACTCAGTATATTGGTTTATTTCGAGTCAGAGGGGGTATCTGGTATGTTAAAAAGTGAGTAATTAAGTACTTTCTGAAGACGTGTACCATTTCATGACAACTTAGTTCAATTTAATGAACTGGTTCGACCGGTTCACTTAGAAGATTTGGTTAAAACAAATGATTCCATCACAAATCGCCCGTCATGCCTACGGACAGTCAGAAACATAAACAATGGCAGGCTGGAGACTTACATCTTTGCTTTGGATTCTTGTTATTTTGAACGAAAGCAGTGGATTGTCATTAAGTGCGAATAAAGCAGCGTTTCCATCCAACGAGTCAAAGAGAACAAAATCGTCACATCCTGATTAACTGGCTCCAAATATCAACAGTAAAAACGTAATTTGCTGTGGTAGGAGAAGCTGCGACAATCTTTTCTTTATTTAATAAAGACTTCAGAAGATGATGCCGACACGCAATGAACACGTGGTGGTCTTTGAAAGCATGAGACGCAGAGCACAGATGCTCTGAACAGTCCTGGAGGTCATTTGTAATATAATAACACTAATACTGAAACAGTGTTTTAGAATGACCAAAACAACATTTCAGATGTTCACACACATTGTCATCATCACATGATCTCTTATAACAAACGACGTGACTTTTTTAATGCGCATACTGGAATTTGTTCAGTAAAGTGTTTCCATCGTAGTTTCTGCACATCTTTTCTTATTGAGTAAAAAGTGTATCCTACTCAGTTATGCACATACTCTTTTATGCGCTTTTTTAAAATTGATGGCGTTTCCATCAACCATTTTTTATGCTCATATCCAAAATGCACATAGAAATGCACATGCACATAGAAAGGTGGATAGAAACATAGCTACTGTCTACTTGTTGAAGCGACTACAATGTTTCTCTTTTGGGAAAGGATTTACACATTTGTTAAGGCCATGTAAAGCAATTTATTCAATGCATAAAGCTCAAAGATTTATTTTGTTTTGGGGATTTTTTTATCGTCTTACTGTTTTAATGTTTGTTTATAAACATTTTAAAGGTTTAAATCTGTTTTTGACTTAATACAAATTATTAGGTATGAAGCTTTATTGCAGTCTTTATCTCAACAGACAGTGACTTTACTTAAGGACAGAGAATTTACATATCTAATGACACAAAATATACAAAAGTAGCAAACCCCTTTTTTACATGCTTTCATTAATCTGTATATATAGCATGTATAGCTCTGGGCTCAGAAAGTTCTCAAAATATAATTTTATCCTACATTTTTTAAAGAAAAATGAAGGTGTAGGTTATAAACCTGGCTGTTAAATGCAGAGCTTCTCAAAAAAAAATTTAGGTGTCTGAAAAAGTGTTGCTGGGCGACACGGTGGCACAGTGGGTTGCTCTGTCGCCTCACAGCAAGAAGTTCGCTGGTTTGAGCCTCGGCGGGGTCAGTTCCCAGCTAGCAAAATTCATGTGGCTCAAATCTGGCTCACACCAGACACTTACATCCGGCCCACATACCGCATGGAATGATGGCACTTGGGCGGCCCACTCCTGTTTGCCAGATCTGGAAAAAAAGTCTCTGTCGGTGTTTTCAAACAATTATATTTGATTTGCCAGTCTCACAAGGGCCAATTTCACATCCATCATATCCATAACAGAGAGATGTCACATGCTTTTTTGTCCCTCATTTAAAGTACAAAAACATGGTTCTAGGCTGGTGTTCAGGAAGTTTGTAGTGTGTATTAGTGGTTCTTATGATGTTCTTGGTGATTCATTACTTCATAAGGAAAGTCTCAATTGAATTACTTGTTCTGTCCTCCAGTAATCCTTCAGAATTAGCCTTACACACACACACACAAACTTGGGTAAAAGTTTTGTCTTACTGTGTGTTCTTGACACTTTCAGATGACACACATTCCCACATTGTGAAACATGTGAGATTTGGAAGAGTGTGTGAAGTTTTATTCTTAGTCTGCGCTCCGTGTTCTTGTCAGTGGCTGGCCTGGAAAATTTTCAGGCCTCATCCACCTCATGCCCGCCTACAACTTCACTTTCATGTGTGACTTCTGCTAGAGAAACAAAAGCCATGCCAACCATCACAATCACAAAAACAAGAGCAGTCCTGAACTCAACCTGACCAGATGAACCTCTTCTTATTTCTGGAAATGAGGGATGGAGTCAAAGTGGAGTCTGTGGCATCAGTGCATGATCCTTGTTTTGGATGTGTGAGGGAAATATTATACCTCTCCTGTGAAACGAGCATCAGACGGATTCTTTCAATCAGTTATTGACATGTTAGCTTAATGTACACCAAGATTTTCCCTCAAGTCCATCTGTTTAACTCCCCTGTATTTAGTACACTTGACCACTAAAGTGCTGAAAACATTTAAAAAATGAAGGGATTTATCTTTACTTAGAGGTGGAAAAACAGACAAACAATAAAGCTAATTTCTGTGGTGCACTCCAAAGCAATTTATTTGTCTAGGAAAACTATTTACAATGTAATTTGTGATTCAAAATCAATATAAATGTATAATTGATTTGCTTTCGTCTTAGGTTAGCAAGCTAAAACTTTAGCCTAATATCTTTACAACTGGTTAAAGGTCCAGTGAAATGATATGAAAGGTGCATTTTATTTTGATATTTGATGTAATTTCAACTGTTACATGAACAGAGGGCATATAATATCTCCTCCCCTTTTTAAAAAACAGCCATTAGTGTTTTGTTTTAATCACAGCTCTGCCAGTGAGAGTGGTTGAAAATAAGCACATCAAATGAAAAGCAAATAAGAAGAGAAAAGAGCGGGACATGACAGACACTATAGAGCATTTGATTGGTCAGGATTTGATGAGAAACTGAAGTATGAGGTGACGTGAAAACATTGTTGATTCATTTAGACAGAAGTGACAGACTGCAAGCTTTGCATGTTTATATTAATTTAATATTTTCTAAACACAAATTGTGTCACTGTTTTGATGCACACTAGCGTAAATATATCCTTAAAAAGAACAATATTCCTACATCTAAAAACTTTTTCTTTATTTCATGGGACATTTAAGAAATCCTTTTTCCGTTTACTTAAAACCAAATCAAAATAAGCTGTTATTGATTATCCCTCTTACTCAGTGCTTAAAATTTTTTTAAGGATATATTTTCAATTAGCCTTTCGTTAGCACACAAGTAGCCTAACCCATAGACATGTTTAATTACTTGCTACATAATAAAAGTTTCCAGCAATTTCAAAAAACAATAAATAGCCTTAAAAATCATACACATGATCCTATTTTATTTACTTAACCAACAATGCCTTTTTTATGAGTTTATCAAAATCATCTCAGTTTCAGGTATAGATATTCAGTCATTCATTCATTCGCTTCATTCATTTTCCTTTGGCTTAGTCCCTTTATTCATCAGGGGTCACCACAGCGGAATGAACCGCCAACTTATCCAGCAAATGTTTTACACAGCGGATACCCTTCCAGCTGCAACCCAGTAAGGGGATATACCCATACACACTCATTCACATTCATTAACTATACTGGATGTGTCTGGACTGTGGAGGAAACCGGAGCACCCAGAGGAAACCAACAAGGGGCTAACATGCAAACTCACAACCCTCTTGCTGTGACCACTGAACCATCGTGTCGCCTATAGATATTCATAGGTTTCATTTTAAGCTGTTGTATAAGCATATTTTGCTACAACTTTGTTACAAATTGCTTAGGAGTGTTCACATACTGGCTTTAATGCATTTAATATGGCGGACAGCTCATGTATACTGTCTTGTAGAAACAGCTGCTACTGAGATATCTGTGTGTATGTATATATCTTTGCCTATAGAGATGAACCCTTTAGCATTTTTTGACGCTTAATGGGGAAGGAATACACTTTGATCAGCAAGTTCATGCTTACTCTAGCCTTGTTAACATATTGCTAACAATTCTGCTAGGGAATTCTAGTTTGCTTCAGACTAGTTTTTGTTTTATCTAGTAAACACATTCTGTGTACGTTTTTTTCTGTTATTTGAGTTTTTATTCTTAAAATTCAGCCCTCACTGTTAGGATTCCAGATGATTCAACACTTCGGCTGTCAACACATCATCCTCAAACTCCCGCTAACTTCGCTAACACCACAACTCATGACTCAAAATAAGGCGTGACAACCGGAAAGCAGCAGGATGCTAAAAAGAGCAAACAGAGTGGGTGCTGCAAGGAGAAATGCCCCAGTTGGAAAAAAAGAAGAAAGGAGAAGAGATAGGAAACACGCATCAAGACTCCCTTCGAATACGTAATACTGAGCGAAATAAAGGATGGAATGGGAATAGGGAGGAGGGAAGAGGGGGTTGACTGATTCATCCGGTTTCATAGGCAATTTATTTTGGTTCAGTGGAATAACAAACTCTCGAGGGGGAATCTAAGGAGAGAGAGAGTGAACATAATACAGGCCAGATATGGCTGATGACGTCAAAGTCGGAGGAAGCTGGATTCTCCATTTCGAATTAAGTAGGACAGAATAAAGGCAAACATGTGTCAGACGTGACATCCTTGAGGAATCCCAACCAAGTCAGGCTGTGTCATTCCTATTTCTGTGCAAACAAAGACTTTCTTAATATTGTAAATTCATAGTATTTGCACGGACTACGAGAGGTCAACTGAGAATTTTGAAAAGAAATCCAAGATGAAATACGGTTTGATTATTCAATAAATAGATGCAATCATATTAACCTGGGTTTACCATTTTCTAATCATAATCTGCTCTCTTTTTTTTGAAATGGCGCAATGCAGTTTACCTGTAGCAGCTTGTGATGATTGGCGGCTGCGAATATTCACAGGTTTTGATCTTTTTGAAGGGAATGTGGGAGGGTTATGAAATCCAGCCAGCCCACCGCCCATTGATAAACACTAGGAGGGATTCTCAGGCAGTTATGCAAGACATTAGTCATCCTGGCATGAATCATTTTGTCTCTCCCTCTTTCTCTCTCTTTCTGTCTTTTCACACTCCCCAATTCAAAACCTTCTTCCTTTATTGTTTTATATATATATATATATATATATATATATATATATATATATATATATATATATATATATATATATATATATATATATATATATATATATATATATATATATATATATTGAGACAGAGGGGGTTGCTGACCTCTTTTTCAAAGGGATGCTATTCTGGGTCAGTGGAGGATAGACCAGTCCAATGTCCTTGCAGCAAGAGCAGGAAGAGGTTTATCTGCCCTCATGCACCATTACCGAAAACAGATTCTGATCATAATGAAGAATTAATAGGTGATGGGAATGGTGAAGCATCACAGTAGGACTCCACACTTCCTTCAAGTATGTAGAAATACCTTTACAGTCATATTCTGATCATGAACGCCATCCATGAATTTTTATCTTATGTTACATAATTTTATTATTATTATATTTAGATTTTTAATGCATTTGCTTTAAAAATTTACCCCTGGAACCAAATAGTCTTTTGAGATGTTTATTATACAAGCAGTTATGTATTGTACTTTCTATGGTGAAGTTGCTGAAATGAGGTCAAACCGTCATAAGCAGTCATCTTAATTGATCCTTCCTCACGGCTTCATCTACAGCTCATCTGTGGATTCATTCATAAGAGTCTTTTCAGATTTGCCTCAAAGTCACAACCTGTAAATGTCTATTTTAGTGCAATCCTTCACAAAATCACACTATTTGTATAGGCGCACATTGTTTCTTGGATCTTGCACACTTGTCCCTGAATTTTCTCTGTTAGCACTGTCTGTCCTGACAACTACAGTGAAATCAGACTGCACCTTGTTCTCAGTGCCCCTGAATCAATGACATCATCATGCTTACGTCAAGCCCAAGCCACTGCACTGGCATGCGCTCTTGCCACCCATTTCTGAAACCACCAGTGCTAATAAAAAAATTATCAAACACACACCGAAAGCAATACCGTAACAATTTAAAATGATTTCATCCATAATGTGTGCTTCAAGTCCAGTTTTTGCACAGTTTTGTGGGAACTTTTGCAGAACAGAGCACATGACTATATTTGATTGCAGAACTTTGCCTTTGTACTGCGGTGTCTTTGCAATGACGTCATTTTCTCCCTCCTTTTCGTCTGCCATGATGAAGATGGGGGTGTGGATGGATGAAGCGGTGCTCGTCCTCACTCACCCTCGTAATGCTCAGCTTTCACTGCCCCCAGTGCAGGCCGGGAATATGAATAGAGAGGAAATTATGAATGAATCAGCAGCCATTCTTAATCTCATCTCTTCTGTATCCCCCCTCCTCTCTTCCCACATTTCAGTGAGAGAGAGAGAGAGAGAGAGAGAGAGAGCTGTGCTGTTGCCGTGCAGATTATGGGCTGTAATCCTCAGGCAGAGTGAGTGTGAATGACAGTTACACTACACACTCCCCCCTTTTTTCCCTCTACATTGAATGGGAGGCTGGATGTTTCAAGCTTGCACATGTAATGGCGACAGAAGCCACTAATACCTTCAGCATCTCTCCCTCCCCGAGCCACAGCCGCAGCTGAGATTCAGCATCCATTCAGGAAAAAAAGGCAGCCGGAGGGTAGTGGGGAGGGGGGGCTAGTGGTGGTTCATGCTGCAGCATGTGTGTGAGAGAGTCGCATTGTGAATGGAAAGAGGTGCGCCATTCACAATCTTTACAATTCACTTTTTAAGCACTTATGCTTGTGTACTAATACCTTTTAGGCAGTGGTTTGTTAATAGTTAATAATTGTAATCCTATTTTTGTTTCATTATTTCTTTAGACATTTTATTTAATGCTTTCCTAGTGCACAGACCCCTGTGGGTTCATCAACCCCCGTTTGAAAACCCTTGCTCTACCATTATGGACCCTTTAGGTAAAAAAGTGCATCTTTTGAAATTATGCAGAGACCAAAAATGCTGCATTTCATCTTTGACCCATATAGATGCTATTTTCAAAGCTTTTTCTTAAGTTCTGTGTTTTATTCAACTGTATTGAGCGATCGAGCCAACGGAAAATAGAGAGTCTGGCTAAAGAGAATGCCTTTAGATTTACACCGCATTTTCCTCTTTTCTTAGGCAGAGCTAAAAATAAAACCTAATGCATTCAGCAGATATTAGCATTGAGTGAGGCAGACGAATCAAAGGACCAATAGATGAATGAAAGCATAATGAATAATGAGAGCAGGCAGACAAACAAAAGGAAATTGATAGATGAAATGCACAGTGACAGCGAAGATACATTTTCATCTCCAATGCTGACTGAATCAGCCATCCTGCTGTTTGTGAAAAGCAGGAATGGCCATTTCATGTAATCTTTCCATTATATGTAATAACAATTTATACGTTTTAATGGTCATAATGCCAGGGGTGACAAGTGACTTTGTTTTCTTTTTTTTTATAGTGTGAGTCATTCTGTCAACTGATTTTATTTGATTTATTCTAGTAATAAACTAGCAAACTGTCTTTAGTTATTCGCTAAGCTGTTGTGATTCATTTTAAATTAAATGAACAGTTACCATTATGAGCAAGTCACTGACTCACTCACTCAATTGATTCATTCAAAAAAAGACTTCATTCAGGATACAAAGTGTGAACTTTCCGAGTGAGTCGTTGAATCATTGGCCTGGTTTCCATCCAGTGTTAAAGACGTAGTTCACCCAAAAGTGTAAGTTATGTGGGACTGAAGTATATGGCATAAAACATATAATGTAAGACGTAGCGAGAATATATGGAAAATTCTTCTGAAAGTAAATCCTCTGTGTTATAATCATAACTTTTCGTTTTATGATATTTTACTTATAAGTATCATCTTTGTTTTGGATGGGTGTTTAACATTTATATTATTGATCAGCTGAAAATATATAGATTCTTAAAGTGATTCCTATGACATAAATTGTTTTAAATTTAGAATTGTTTTTAAAAACACTTCCATTATATTTATCCCGATTTTGATTCGATTTTCTCTAAAACACTTGATTCTGATTGGTCATTTGTGCCATTTTGTGGTTTGTTAATCACAGATAACACTCATCAAAAGCTTGTAACTGGTAGAGATAAGTTGCATCCAAACTGGCACACTGTACACTATGCACTGTGTACTTATGCACTTACACACTCAACAGCATAGTATATGTATATAGCGTCATTCCAAATGGAACACTAACGTTTTTTTACCAAGCGGAAATTTAAATCGTTTCCCTGACAACGTTTGACGGTTGCCCAATTAGTGAAATAAATGACCAAACTACCAAATAATACCTGCCATAAGTATAACTACATTCACCATCGGGAGGCAATATAATCACTCTCGTAGGAGAATTTTGCTTTCACAATCCATAATATATAATCCAACATCAGAGCCTGATAGCTCCACCCCTTCTGCTACGTGAGCAACTGTTGAGTGTGTGAAATGTCCAACATTCCACGCTTCATTTTAATGGTTGAATAAGTGCATCACATGGGTATTTAAAATGCACTTATTATTTTTAGAGTTTTCAGTGTGTATGCACTACTTGCACTTCAAAATGGCGTAGAATAGTGCATAAGTATGCAATTTAGGATGCACCTTGTTTTTTTTAAATGTGCACATATGCGTCGGCATATTAACCAACTTTTTTATGTAGGAGTAGGCACAGCCATCAGAGACTTTAAACCTCCAGTCACATTTACTTCCATTGATTTCTAGCTGTATAAACATAATTATTATTATTTATTTTTATGAATTGTCATTAACACTTGTTTGTTGCCTGTTAACTGCCGTTTATTATTTCTAATAATTTCTCCATAGGCTAATGAATCGGAAGTTTTAAAACAATCGCAAAAATGAGTACACTTCCACATTGCCAAATAAGGTCAATAACGCCATTGCATTTCAGACTTTCTAATCCCATCCCCCCTCTTTCCGTCTCCAACTTTGCTTCCTTTCTACATGCTGTCCTATCACAATAAAGGCAAAAAAGGCCCATCTAGTTTGAATGTTTTCATGGAAGCTTTGTGTAAATAAAAAATCAAACTATAAAGAAAATCAATGTAAAAACAACAAACACAAGCATTTCAACAAACTGTCATTCATGCTTGGATGAGAAAGTATTTTGTGAACAAAGCAACGCCATAAATATAGAATCCCAAAACACTACATTTCCATAAAAAGAGTCATAAAGTGATCTAATGCAGTGTTTCCCAACCCTGTTCCTGAAGGCACACCAACAGTACACATTTTCAACCTCTCCCTAATCAAACACACCTGAATCAACTTATCATAACATCAGAAGAGACTCCAACACCTAAAGTTAATGGGTCAGAAAAGGGAGACATCCAAAATATGTACTGTTGGTGTGCCTCCAGGAACAGGGTTGGGAAACACTGATCTAATGTAATACAGATGCATTGGAATCTTTTGTGTCTCCAAGAATTCATACTGAGATTTGAACAAATTGTGCATTCTTGCTGCATGAAACAATATAAATTCATGAATCATAAGCAGATAAATCCCAGCAAAGGATATTAGCGCAGTGCATCCATTTGTTATTGTTTTTTTCTCCCCCTTTTCCTTTTTTTCCCGATTTATTTGTAAGCCAGCTAAAGAGTAATAGAAATATCATTCAGGGCACAGTTGCTGGTGGCAGGGATGACATCATCCCTCACTAATCCTACTTCCTCTCAGCATGTCATTAAACGCCAGTAGCCAGTGACCCTTTCGTGCCTCTATTGACTGTCTGCTTGATGTTCACAGGAAACGAATAGACCCGATACAGTTGAACAGGCATGTTATCAGTTGCTTCCTGTTGGACATGTATCTGTACTCTAGATTAAGACTCTTTCGGATGGTGACCTAGAGAAACACTGAAGGGTGTAATGTCAGAATCTACCAGCAGAGGTGAACTGGACCACAAACCAGCCAAATCTTGACACTCTAAATAGTGTTAAAAGGATAGTTCATCCAAAAAAATCTTTAAACAATGACAATTTGTCATTTCTTACTCACCCTCTACACTACCATGTGTTTCTTTTTTTGTTGTTGAACAGGAAAGAAGATTTTTGGATAAATGTTGACCATTTCTTTCATAGTAGGAAAAAAAACAAGTCAATGGCTACTAGATTTCAATATTTATCAGTATATATTCTTGTTTGCTCAACAGAACAAAAAAAGTTTGGACCAAGTGGAGTGTGAGTAAATGATGACTTTCTGGGGGTGAACAAACCCTTAGAAATTTGGGTCATTTAAAAAATCATAGAATAAGTAGCAAAATAACAACTTAATTTTTGTATTATTTTAAATAACTAAAATTAATTTTTTGGTAATAATATTAAGGTTTTGGCCTGTACTCATTATGATTAATGTGGAAATTCAAGGCATAACTATAAAAAAAAATTCTGTTCTCATCTCATCGTCTGAGTTTTTTAAAACTAGGCTTGCACAATATATCGTTTTAGCATCGATAATTGATAATTATACTAATAATTCATAATAACGTGATAATTCGCAATAGACATATCGCAAGAGACACCCCTCACAAATCTATCTTTTAAGTTCATACTTTTAATAGGAAGCTATAAAATATTATATTTGTGCATATACATTAGATTAGTCAGTACTGAAGCCAAATCTGGAGCTTATCTAACAAAATAACTTACAACAATGATCCAAAAAGAAAATGATTACACTCAAATTTATATAAGAGGTAAAATCAAGAAAGCAAAAAAAATTGTGAAAAATTGTTGAAATTTTGTAGGTTGTAATTTTTTTTTGCAATATTTTGCTTGAATTTAATTGTATTATCTTTCAATTTCTAAATATGTTTGGTGACTAATTAATATTTTAAAAAATATATCTGTTTAATAAGTCTGTTTTGTTTAAATGCACCAAAATACATTGCCTATATGCACTGAGAAAGGGATACAAATATTAATTTTCCAAATGGGGTGTACTCAATTATGCTGAGCACTGTATATGCAATGTTGAGTTTGTATTATAATTTATCATATGCATGTGTTTTTGGTGCCTGGATATGTATAATGATTTTAAAAGCATTTAGGCATAAGAAGTTAGACTCGGAAAGTGATAAAACACTGTATTTTTGTTATATCATTTTCTTGATTGTGTTTATAGATTGTTATGCATAAAATTACTCACAACGTGCACTGAAGAGTAATACAGAAATACACTGCAAATAGCAGACACCACAAAGAAAATGTGTCGGGGGACCCCAAAAAGTTTATAGATTGTTTATTAGATTTTATGGAGATACAAAAGTAGTAGATCAATTCATCAATCATTGCCTAAACAAAGGATGAAAATATTCACAACACATGCAAATAGAGAAATGCACTGCAAATAGCACAGACCACAATGAAAATGTGTCTGGGAAATGTATAAATTGTTTATTAGATTTTATGGAGATGCAGAATCATCCCAATTGTTCCTCCAAATATAGATATTAAGTCAACTGGTTAAATATTATTCATATCGCAATATATATCGCAAATAAAAAGTATCGTAATGCTAGATTTTTCCAATATCATATCAATATCAATAACAGCTCTATTCAAAACCCTTTCCTATATATCCATGGAGTCCATTTCCTCACACAGCATAATAATCAGGGAAATTTGCTGTTGTATCATGGCTACAGCAGGCACACCATATTACACATTCTAATTGGTGGTGCAAATGTACTGTAGGACTTTTTTTCTGGAGGCTATATTTTCAGGTGTAATATCAGTGCGCCTGCTGCAGCCATAACACAGCAGCAAAGTGATGATTGCGCCAGAATGATAGTATAGTTAATAGACATGTCAGCCTAGAAAATAGTAACTTAATTTTCTGCCAGTCTTAGTAGAAAATGTAACCACGAGTCGAGCTACAAATTGGAAATGATCAAAACTATTTATCCTAATGCTAATCCTCATGCTAATACGATTCAATGGTCTATGCTAAGCTAGGGCAGTTGTAAATTGAGCTTATTTCCTTTAAGATGATATGCTGTGTTCTTTGAGATGGTGACCTGGAGAAAGACTGAATGTGTAGGGACAGAATTTACCAGCAGAGGCAAACTGGACCATGAACCAGCCAAATCCTGACCCTCTAAAAGATGTTGAATGTTCCCCAGGTGAGACCAAGTGCAAATCCATATTGTTTAAACACTCATTTGATACTGTTTTGTAAAAGGATCGTTTCTTTGTTTAACTCGTCTCATTCATTACTCTCAGAGGTGTGAATTCCTTCATTGGCCATCATGCATTCGTCTGGCTCTAGGTTGATGGTGAGGAATTAGATGAGAAATGCTGCCATCTGCTGGACAATGTGGTTTCTGAAAAGGTCAGTGGGATGCTGAAGGAAGATGAAATCAATATTGCAACAGTGAAAGAGAGGATGTTTTAAAAGAATTACACGCAGTTATAAATGATGCTTTCATTTGCTCATTTATTTATTTATTTGCTCATTTATTTAAAGCATAGATGAAATGAGCAAGTTACACTGAATTGAGCATGACATTATTAAAGCATAAATAAAAAGAAATTTGTAAAAAAAAAAAAGAAAGAAAAAGAAAATGCAAGTAACATTGAAATTAGCATGAAATGTTGGAAAAACTGAAATAAAAAAGTGAAATTCTACAGAAAAGTAAATGTGTGTGTGTGTGTGTGTGTGTGTGTGTGTGTGTGTGTGTGTGTGTGTGTGTGTGTGTGTGTGTGTGTGTGTGTGTGTGTGTGTGTGTGTGTGTGTGTGCGTGTGTGTGTGTGTGTGTGTGTTTTGAAAATAAGTAATATACATTTTCTCAATATTTTTTATAGGAATGAAGTTTTGTATAGGAATGAAATCAGAATGCATTTATTTATTGTGGAAAGATTTGAGATATGACTACTTTAACAATCAAAAAGCATTTTGGCATATTCAACTGCATATTTGCATAGGTCATAGGGTAAAATGCATTAAATGCAATTCACCCTTAAAATACATTTTTTCTTTCAAATATTTACAAATATTTCTTCTTTTTTTTAAATCACTTGAACTATCATAATGCATTTGGGCCTCAAAGATATACAAAATATTCTAAAAAGATTTTAAAAGTAAATGTGAAAAAAGTTCTTAACCTTTACATACCAAGAAAATGTATCAAATTCATTACTTCTGTAATAACACTTTTTTAATGAAAACAATTATCATGATGAAATCAGATGAAACCTTTTTAACCATTGCAATTGGGGGTTTTATCTTGGAGGATCTATCTATCTATCTATCTGTCTGTCTGTCTGTCTGTCTGTCTGTCCGTCCGCCCGTCCGTCCGTCCGTCCGTCCGTCCGTCCATCCATCCATCCATCCATCTATATATATATATATATATATATATATATATATATATATATATATATATATATATATATATATATATATATATATATATATACATACACTCATTTATTAAAACTGCATAGTTCTTATAATAGCAACAAACCTTTATTGCAAATTCAATAATATCCTCAAATTACAAATATTATCATAAAAAATAAAGAGAGAACTGATTTAAGCATCATAACACTTTTAAGTCTGTTTTATGTCACACAGGCAATTCTGCTATTCAAGAGACCTGAGCATGATTACATCCTCTGATCATGATTACAATGTAAGGACAATTGAAAGTTTTCAGGAACACTGCACCTTCTTTAATGGTCTTTGCTGTTCTACAGTGGATCTTGTCACCCTTAAAATGAATCTTGTCACCCTTAAAGAGTGTTAGTGAAATAGTGTGATTTAAAAGACTGCCTAAGTAAGTGCTAAAACATTTAAAGCTTTTTAGGAAAATAGCCGTTTTTAAAACAACACTGATAGTTAGCCAGAAGACAAGGTAAAATTGGGATAATATCATATTTTCTTGTGCTGGTAAGAACTCTAACGGCTGCATTTTGGACTAAAATTAGCAGTACAATAGTAAATTCTTAAGGTAATGAACACATTCCCTAGCTTGTCAACATTAGAAATAGACATCATAATCTGAAGCTTGGCAACGTTTCTACGATGGAAGAAAGCTCAATATGATTTTCAAAAGTCAAATTGCTGTGTAATAAAACACCCAGGTATTTGACTGTAAGAGGATGAAGCACAGTACACCCACCTTGATTCAAAATATATTCCAGAAGCTTCCGTGTTCAGGATTTTGGAGTAATAAATCTGTCGTGTCTATATTTAAAAGAAGAAAAAACACTAGTCATCCACTCTTTTATGTCTGTAAAACACTCTGTTAACTTCAATAGTGCTGACATTTCACCTGGTTTTGATGAAATACATAGAGTATCATCAGCATAGTGAAAACTAACCCCATGTTTTCTAATAATTTTACCAAGCGGCTACAGTACATATTTATTGAAAACAGGAGAGGGCCTAAGACGGATCCTTGTGGCACTCCATACTTTACTGCTGTTAAGCTGAATAACTCTCCATTTATATAACAAAAATTACATTAGTCAGACAGGTATAATTTGAACCATTTCAGTGCTTGACCCTGAACACCAGTGTATTTCTGTAACCAATATGTAAGTATGTTATGATCTGTTGTTTCAAACGTAGCACTGCGATCAAGTAAAACTAATAGTGATACATTACCTTGGTCTGATGAAGCATGTACAGTAGGTCATTTATCATTTTAACAAATACCATTTCTGCACTATGATGGGGACTAAAACCTGATTTCAATTCTTCAAAGATCTCTTTGGTTTGTTATTTGATTTAATAACTTTTTAAAGTAAAACTTATGTTGTTTTATTTGAAGTTAAATTGTTTGTTTAATATATTTGGACTGTTTTTGAGCAGTCATGAGTTATAAATTCATAGTACTCAAATTATAGGAATTAAATTCTGTTTATTTCTATGAAGTTGATATTGTATTATAATTATTCTTTGTTGTAGGATATCATTTATAAATAAATGTACCAACATTATACATTATACCAACATTTTATGTCTTAGTAATAGTTTTAGTGCTTTAAAGAAGGGAATTTAAGGGGTAAAATTGCTTTTACAAAACTGAATATTTTTTTAAAGCCATAAAATTCAGCTAATTCAACTTACTTAATGGAAAATACTTATTTTAAAGAAAAAACACAATATTAGGTTATGGAAAAAGGAATTTAAGGCAAATTGCCCTAATACACAGCCCATGCAATAAATAAGGCACCACCTGGATTTAACTAAGCAAATGTATACAGTAAGAGCCTTGCATTGTATAATTACTGAATGGATGATTATGTTTAAGCTAATATCATGTTGGAAGACACATCCTGCAGTCGTGGAATAGATGTTAATCAGAAGGTTCAAGTTATTAGCTAATTCCGTTACTATAAATCATAATAAAAGCAACATTAGAACTCATGGCTACGTTTGATAGTTAATGTTTCCTACTGCACAATGTGATGTAAACTTAAGGAATTGGGACTTAACAGCTGGGTAGCCCTAGGAAAGCCACTTATCAGTGAGGCAAATCAGAAAAATGCTTCAATTTGCTAAGGAGCAGAAAGATTGTTCTCTGTAGCAGTGGAAGAAGGCCATGTGATCTGATGAGTCCAGATTTTCCCTGTTCCAGAGTGATGGGCACATCAGGGTAAGAAAAGAGATTCATGAAGTGATGCACCTATAGTGCCAACCATACTAGTCTGTGATGGCAGTGTTGTGATTTGTGGAGACTGCAGTTTTTCAGATCAGGTCAGGATCAGCAATATTATGAACAAGGTCAGCTAACTACCTGAATATACTGAATAACCAGGTTATTCTATCAATGAATTTTTACATTTCCTGATGGCACAAACATATTTCAGGATTGATCAGGCTCAAATTGTGAGAATGGTTCAGGGAGCATGAGACATAAAATTTATACATGGATTGGCCACCACAGAGTTCAGACCTTAACCCTATTGAGAACATTTGGCATGTGCTGGAGAAGACTTTGCACAGTGGTCTAACTTTCCCATTGTGACAAAATTCATGCAACTCAGGACAAGACTAAATGTAACAGTGTAGAAGAATAATGAAATGATTTCATGCCATAATCAAAGTTGAAGACATTCCAATGAAATATTAGAGTATATACTGTTGAAGTCAGAAGTATTAGCCCCCCTTTGAATTTTTTTCTTTTTTTTCCAAAATTATGTTGAACAGAGCAAAGAAATTTTAACAGTATGTCTGATAATATTTTTTTCTTCTGGAGAAAGTCTCACTTGTTTTATTTCGGCGAGAATAAAAGCAGTTTTTAATTTTTTGTGTGAACCATTTTAGGGACAAAATTATTAGCCCCTTTAAGCTATATTTTATTTTGATTGTCTACAGAACAAACCATCATTAAACAATAACTTGCCTAATTAACCTAACCTGCCTAGTTAACCTAATTAACCTAGTTAAGCCTTTAAATGTCACTTTAAGCTGTATAGAAGTGTCTTAAAAATATCTAGTCAAATATTATTTACTGTCATCATGGCAAAGATAAAAGAAATCAGTTGTTAGAAATGAGTTATTAAAACTATTATGTTTAGAAATGTGTTGAAAAAGATCTTGTCTCCCCATATATATATAATTTATTTTATTTTTTTAATAGGCAGTGTATAAACTCATAATCACTTCTGGTGTATATCCATTCTGAATGCAACTGTTATGTTACCCTAGTAGCATCATGCAATGTGGAAATTTGAACTTGCAATGAACTGATGTTTATTGGAGCTGTCATAACCCAAACTTATTATACATTTTGGATGCTGTGGACTTAATATCTTTCACCACATGCAAACAGCTCCACCACAAACATACAATAAATCATCTGCAAATTATTTAAGCATGTTTGTGGGGGTTTTACCATTAGTAGTATTAGTATTCTATTGCTTCCTCTTTACTTGTGTTCAGTGATTTCTGAGAGGCCCCCTAAGACCCCCTTTTGCTTCGGGGCCTCTAAATACTATCACAGCTTGTCCATATGGAAATTCTGACCATTCCTAAAAAGTTCTTAGAGAAAACAAAACAGTATTTCATTTCAGAGATCACATTCGTTTATCCCTCATAATACATTTTAAAACCTGTACACTGTTTTTGAGTATTTATCAACTGTAATCATATACTAGGCAATCTAAAACCAAAAAAAGTTTTGAATATTATGTTTTGACCACTGTGTTACCTCCTTTATTAATTAACATTTTTATAAAAAAAAAAAAAAAAACTTTTTTTTCAAAGCTGACAAGAAATGTAATTTGAATATGTCATTGTATAAAACATATCTAAGAATTATAGGGCTAACATTAATGGAATTAAAGGAAGTATATTAAATTTGTTTCATTATTGGACAAACAGTCAAAAATCTAAGGAAATTAGCTTTAAACTATATATATATAGACTATATATATATACACACCTGAAACTTGTCTATAGCACTTGTTCACTGCTGCTCTTATAGTTGTGTAAATTGCTTCCTTGTCCTCATTTGTAAGTCGCTTTGGATAAAAGCGTCTGCTAAATGACTAAATGTAAATTTATATATATATTTGCTACAGTAGTTCATCAAATAGGTGCACATATTAACTGATGGGAAAAATGTCAGTCCTAAAAGTATGCAACAGATATGTGACTAATTTTGGCACTAATAGAACTTTTCTATATAATATTACAGATTATGATTTGTTTGCCAAATTAAAGTGCTCATTTGGTATTTTTATTGAATTATTTGTTCATTTAGAAAAAAATAAAATGGACACGTGTTCTGATGGTCAAGTTAAACTGCATGTTTGCACTTATTTGAATTCCTACTGATATCTCTTTCTAATTCATTCATTCATTCATTCATTCATTCTTCCATTAATTTTATTTTCAGCTTAGCCCCTTTATTAATCTGGGGTCGCCACAGCAGAATGAACTGCCAACTTATCCAGCATATGTTTGGATACCCTTCCAGCTGCAACCCATCATCGGGAAACACCCATACACTCTCATTCACACACATACACTACTAGCAATTACCCCAATTCACCTTTAGCGCATGTTTTTGGACTGTGGGGGAAGCCTGAGCACACGGAGGAAACCCACACAAACAAGAGGAGAACATGCAAACACAGAAATGCCAACTGACCCAGCCGAGGCTTGAACCAGCGACCTTGTATGTATAGTGAAATTGTGATAGCACTATGAACGTTCTTAATTATTCACCTAATATGATTGGGTCAAATTTTACAGTAGCTATTTTTTTTTATAAGATTGAACATTATAAGTTCCTAACCCCTAGAAAGAGGAAGAAAAATAAAAAAAAAAACATTTACTTTAATTCATAAAAGTTACACAAAACCGTCATCGCTCCTTGTTATGTCTTTTCAGAGCTCTTCGGTGGAATCTGAGTACACATGTTGCTTATTACCGCTCTGGCTTCGCTCAATTTCCTTGGCTTTCCGACCCATCTTGCGTGCTACATACCCCCATCGGCCCCCTGCAGTGCAGACTGGTTGGCACCCATGTACCTTTGCCTACATCCCCCTGCCTCATCTGGGCCCTGTGCACTCTGTCCCCCTTCTCATCCCTCTTACAACACTGTTAGAGAGTGGTTAAATCTTGCCAAAACCACCAAAATGATGTCATCACAAAAGAAATGCCATTTATCCTTATATGCTTTATACTGTATATCCTTTTAGACCATCTCCATGTAATTCATGAAGAGTGTAATACACATATGTTGCTCATTACCGCTCTGGCTTCATTCGGTTTCCCCAGCTCATATGCCCATCCTGTTTGCTATTTACCCCCCATGACACAGTAGGCACCCCCTTGTCTTTGCTGACATCACTAATGCTTTCTCTGGATTGACATGGGAGATCCAAATTTAAGCACCTAAGGGTAGGATCATACCAGTTCATAGCAAGAAGAAACGAGGATGATAGGAGATAAAGTCAAGTCTCTGTAGAGTCAAGTCTGCAGTCTCAGTGCTAAGTGATGGTACTGTACAGATCTCAGTGATTTTCTATGAAGCCTTTCATCCCATTGTTGGTTGGCAATAACCAGGCAGTGAGTCATATGTCTCCCTATATTAGCAGGTGGCAGTGGGTTCTGGCATTCCAGCTACAACTCTGTTCCCTTTGTAACTGGAAGCCACCTCCTCCATGACCCAAAGGTGGCCGTGAATGGGTCCATCCCTCCCAGCAAGTCAGGTCATCAAGTGGCTGCAGGCAGACATCCATGCCACATTGCCCCTCCTGAGCACCTCAGCCTCCCTCAAGAAAATATTTCAATCTGGGTTTAGAGAGCATCACAGAATCTGCACCTTCCACCAACTATACTTATTTTGATGTGTTTTCAACTCAAATGGATTATTGGTGTTTTGTTTTGTTTGTTTGTTTTTTTAGCTTCTCCTCAACACCTCTTGGAGCAAACCAATAGTTAGTGGGGAGATTGAGTGGCATAGCTAGGAATTCAGAGCAATAAGGGTTTAGGGGGTTCTCAGTTCTCATTATAATTTAGTTTTTTTGGGGGTGGGTGGGGGCTCTATCTTTGTTAAAATTGTGTTCCAAGGAATTCAGATCACCAGGGAAAGAATGGAATTCAAGCAAAGAAGCTATTTTTTGATACACGAGCATTGATTTCTCTCGGTTAATTTGGAATAACTGTTCACCTCAAGGATAACAATGTGAGCTAACAAAGTAAATTATCAGTTTTGAAATCAAGATAACTTTTAAGGACTTGGGATGGCCTGGTCTTCTCTCTCCTTCCATTGCCATCACTCATCAATATATCCTTTTAGGGCTCCTCTGTGGAATTCATGAACGGTGTAACACACATATGTTGCTCATTACAGCTCCGGCTTCACTGTTTTCCTAGCTCTTTGACCCATCCTGCTTGCTACATACCCCATTGCACTCCCTTAGACCACTGGGCACCATCGTGCCTTTGTTGACATCCATAAGGCCTCCACTAAGTTGACTAAGTACTAACAACTTAGAGTAAGCTCAGACAATGTGATAAGAAATAAATGGAAGGATGATGGTAAACAAAGGAGACCAGGTGAAAGATCATAATGCTATATGATGGTAATTTGTACCCCTCATATTCTTAAACCCCGTTGCTCTCCCTGTTCTCCACCATATACCAGAAGGTGAGAGCGGGTCCTGGCATCCAGTAAATAACAGCCACTTCTCCATTTCTTTGAGGATGGATTCCACTTACTCCATTAGCCAGAAATGGCAGTGAATGGATCCATCCCTCTCAGCAATTTGCTTCACCATTACTACAATATGTGGCCATGTACAATTCTGTCCTCCTCGGTACCTCGATCACCTTTAGGGATGTATTTCGGTCTGTGTAGAGAGCGTCACAGGTTCTCTACTTTGAGTCTACATATGTAAATCAAAAGTTCTTGCGACTTAAGTGTTGTGTTGTATTTCCTACTGAAACAGAAATTTGGACAGAGAAGAGAGGATTGTTTTAGTGTTCCTCCTCCTCCTCCTTGAGTGGTGACAGCAGGGTGTTTGTTTTTTTTTTTGCTACTGTATGGAAGAAATTATTATTTTTTCAGGTATTGGGGGTAGGATGGGGTTTTGAGCCCTTCTTTGTAGAAATTGTGTGATAGGCCACTCTATGCCTCTGGGCCTTATGCACTGTGTCATTTTTTTCTCCCCCACTTTTAACACCACTACGGAATGGTTAACCTTTAGCCCAAGCTGTCAAACTTGAAGTCATCAGGAAAGGAATGTTATTGCCGAGCAGAAGCAAATCTTCTCATTTTGATAGACAAACTTTTTTTTCTGTAAATTTTTTTCTGAATAATAGCAATGTAAGTGAACAATGTGTGTATTGATTTCATTATGGAGTTTGAGGATTCTTGGACAGAGACTTATTTTACATGTAAAAAGAGAGAGGTATAATAGTTTCCCTTTAAGGCAAAACAAAATACAAGACTACACAGCCCTGTGTGGAAAAAATGTTTGTCCCCTAAATCTAATAATTGGTTGGGCCATGTTTAGCAGCATCAACTGCAATCAAGCATTTTCGATAACTTCCAATGAGTTCAATGACACATTGGAGGGTTTTTCAGCATAAACCACCTTTTTAAGGTCATGCCACAGCAACTCAGTTGGATTCAGGTCTGGACTTTGACTAGGCCACTCCACAGTCTTATTTTTTTTCCAGCCATTCAGATATGGACCGCTGCAGAACTCAAGTTTGCTTCAGCTTGAAGTCACTGGTATGGCCAGACATTCTCCTTCAGTTTTTTTTTTTCTTACACAGCAGAATTTATGGTTCCATTTATCACAGCAAGTCTTCCAGGTGGCCCTGAAGCAGCAAAACAGCCCCAGACCATCACACTAACACCACCACATTTTACTGTTGGTATGACGGCCTTTTTCTGAAGTGTGGTGTTGCTTTTGCACCACACATAATGGGATACACACCTTCCAAAATGTTCAACTTTTGTCTCGTCAGCCTACAGGGTATTTCCCTCAAATATCTGGGAATCAACAAGATGTTTTCTGGCAAAACTCAGAAAAGCCTTTATTATTTTTGCTCAGCAGTGAATTTCGTCTTGGAAGTCTACCATGCAAGGCATATATATATATATATATATATATATATATATATATATATATATATATATATATATATATATATATATATATATATATAATTTTACATTTTAAGATTCTTCAGTTGTGAAACTTAACATATATTCTAGAATATTCAAGTTATGAAGTATTATATATTGCCAAAATATATGTTACTATTACATATTTCCAAATTATCATTGCTGTTAGAGAGTACATTAATGGTGCACAAGGCCAGTAAGGACTCTTTTTTGTATGTAGAAAGGTTTTGAGAGTATAGGACCTGAAAACATAAAGTGCAAAAAAAAATTGCTTATAAGGTCAACTTTTTTGGTAAAGAAAGTTACAGTACTGTAGATTATTACAGTCTTGTTTATCACATCCATTACTGTGTAATACATAAACACACTGTGTATAAATAAGCACACATCAAGTGACCTTGTGTGGAAATCTGCGTAGTTTTCCGTGAATATCTGCAAATGCAGATTCTGTGTGGCCATATGTCAGATATTCTAAAGTGACGTTAAAATGAGTTGTCTGTCAAGTCATGTGAGTTTCATGTGATCTACGTCTAATTCACATTTTCGCAGTATAAACTGTTAGGAGTGACTACAGATGATATGCTTTTATCAGACGGAGATTTGAACCATTCAGCTTTGTTTCTGACATGCCAGGGCCAGGCCATGATTTATCATGCTGTTTCAGGCTCTGGACTCATGAATGTGGTCTACTCAGTGTTCACAACCTCATTCACTCACAAGACTTCCAACAAGGCTATGCTCAGGTTGTTTTTATGACCTTTTTATATTTGGATCTGATATTTCATTGTTTGTATTCAAAAAGGATGGACTCATTGAAGCCGACAGTATAAAGACATTTACAGTGTCTGAACAAAAAATCCCTTATATTTTCATCAAAGAATGATAGAAAAAAATGCATAACTGTTTCCACAGAAATAATAAACACTGATCATGTTAAAAACAGAATTATGAAATAACTGTAAAATAAAATTTAGGTAGAAAATGACCATATTGAAATTAATTCTGACGGGTTGTGTGACACTAAAGACGAGATATCATACTGAAAATTCAGCTTTGCATCACAGTAATTAATTCTTATTTATTTTATAAATACAGTAGAAAGCAGATATTTGAAACCTTTGCAAAAATCTGTAAAATATGTAGAAAAACATTGTTCAAAAAGGTGCTGTTATATTACAACCCCAAATCAAAAAATGTTGGAACCGTATGTAAAACGCAAATAAAAAAGAAAGTAGTGATTTCTAAATTTACTTTGACTATTTCATTGCAGACAAATCAACACCACATTTCCTCATGATTTTTATTTTTTCCAAAATAAACACTTATTCCAGTTTTGGTTGTTGCAACACATTTCAGAAAAAGGAATGGTGAAGCATTTACCACTTTGTAATGTTGCCATTCGTTTTTGGGACTGAATACACCAAGGGATGAAGTGAATCATGCATAACTTTTGTCCCATTCTTCCTGCAAACAAGTCTTAAGGTGGGCAACAGTACAGGGTATTCATCGTCACATTCTGCGCTTCAAAATCCATCGCACATTTTTATTGGAGACAGGTCGGTCCTGCAGGCAAGCCAGTGAAGAACCTGTATCCTCTTCCGCTGCAGCCAGGACTTTGTAGTGTGTGCAGAATGTGGTTTAGCATTGTATTGTTGAAATATTCATGGGCGTCCCTGGAAGAAACGGCAGCATGTTGTGCTCCATAATCTCTATACTTTTCAGCATTAATAGTGCCATCATAGAAGTGAAAGTTACCATTGCCAAGAGCACTGACACAACCCTTGTTATACCCACAATACTTGTTGCTGGTATCAGTCTGAATGATAATTTTCTACTTTGGTCTGGAGCCCACGGCATCCATTTCTCCAAAATTCATCTAACCACAGTACATGTTTCCACTGTGTGATGTTTTAGAGCCCAGAGAAGTCGACACTGGTTCTGAAGTCAACACAAGTTCTGCACACTATTAACATAGGGCTTTCTTTTGGCCCAGAACAGTTTTTACTGGCACATGTGGATGTAACTACGTGTTGTGGTCCTTTACAAAGGTTTGCCAAAGCAGTTCTGAGCCCGTGTGGTGATACCGCTTTTAGATAAATAATGATTTAAGATGCAGTGCCGCCTGAGGGATCGGAGATCATGGGAGTTCAGCTTGGGCTTGCACCCTTGTCCTTTACACACTAAAATTTCCTCCAGATTCCTCGAATTATTTATGTTTCGCACTGTTGAAGGTGAAATATCCAAACTTCTTCCTATCTTTCTTTGAGGAACAAAGAAATGTTTTTAATTATTTCAATATTTTTCTCATGTATATGTTAGAAAACTGGCGATCCTCTGCCCATCTTTGCTCCTAAAGGACTAGACCTTTCTTGGATGCTGTTTTTATACTAGATCATAAATACAATCACCTGATGACATCACCAGTTTCAGATCACACCATTATTTTACCAATTTACCTGATTATTGGCCCTAAATTGATCCTGTCCCAATTTTTTTTAAATGTGTTGCAAGAAGCAAAATTGGAATACATGTTTATTTTAAATAAGAAAATAATAAAAATAAATAAATATTAAATAAATAATTAACCAAACAGATAAATAAATAAAATAAAGTCAAAATAATAAAGAACATATTAAATAATGTTAATAAAATTTTATATTATATTATATTATATTATATTATATTATATTATATTATATTATATTATATTATATTATATTATATTATATTATATTATATTATATTATATTATATATTGGATTAATTAACCAAGGTTCAAAACCTTGAAAAACTTTGGAACGCAGTAATTCAAAAAAAGATCTGTATTAAGCCATCGGCCCAGCTGTTTGCCACAGGGGGTTGGTGACCAATCTTTAAAAAAAGATAAAGACACAAACAGCAAAATTCCAGGCCAAAAGTTAAATGAATGACATCCCAGTATCTGTAATGCCTGCCTGTGACCCAGAGAGTGAAGCTGCTGCCACCTTTCACCCAGATCACTCATCCTCTGATTTATAAGGGCTATTTGGCAACATTTTATTGGTCTGTTTGCAGATAAGAATTGCAGAATGCTGAAAAGAGAGGTCAATCAATTGATCCTTTCACATATCAATCACAATATAAGGGTGACATAGTTTAAAGAGAGCTGCAATCAAACATTGCTAAAACAAAATGTATAGATGTGGCAGTGAAGAGAAATTTAAAGTATCGGAATGACCGCTCATCTAATGATGATTTTCATGTAAGGGTGATTCTGAGTGCTATCAGAATATGTGCATGTTGGTCATGCTGGATTTTTGTTGGTAACACTGGTCAAATAGCATAGTCTTTCTTGCTAAGGTTTTCTTGTTAAGCTAAGAAGCATGACAGTTACACCAGCATGTCATGCTTTACTGTATATGACCAGATATTATCTCAATTAATTATTTTATGATAAAAATGAATTCTGTTCTTATACATTCTGCTTTGTTATACACAATAGACATCACTAGTCTCTCACAGACATCACTAGTCTCTCACTGGACATCCCTAGTCTCTCACAGACATCACTATAGTCTCTCACCGACATCAATGGTCTCTCACTGGACATCACTAGTCTCTCACAGACATTACTAGTCTCTCACAGACATCACTAGTCTCTCACTGGACATCACAAGTCTCTCACAGACATTACTAGTCTCTCACAGACATCACTAGTCTCTCACAGACATCACTAGTCTGTCACATAACAACACTAGTCTCTCACAGACATCAATAGCTTTACACTTGACATTAGTAGTCTCCCACAGACACCACTAGTGTTCTCACTGTATATCAATAGTCCCTCACAGACATCACTAGTCTCTCACAGACCTCACTAGTCTCTCACTGGATATCAGTAATCTGTCACTGAACAACACTAGTCTCGCAGACATCACTAGTTTCTCACGGACATCACTAGTCTCGCAGACATGACTAGTCTTTCACAGACATCACTAGTCCCTCACTGGACATTACTAGTCTCTCACTGGACACCACTAGTTTCTCACAGACATCACTAGTCTTTTACTGGACATCACTAGTCTCTCACAGACATCCCTGGTCTCTCACTGGACATCACTAGTCTTTCACTGGACATCACTAGTCTCTCACAGACATCACTGGTCTCTCACTGGACATCACTAGTCTTTCACTGGACATCACTAGTCTCTCACAGACATCACTAGTCTCTCAAAGACATCACTGGTCTCTCACTGGACATCACTAGTCTTTCACTAGACATCACTAGTCTCACACAGACATGACTAGTCTCTCACAGACATCACTAGTCTTTCACAGACTTCACCAGTCTCTCACAGACATCACTAGTCTCATCTTCCAGCCTCCGCCACTGAGACTGCAGCTCTGCACAAGACGTTTGGCCAGTGGAGAAATTAAAATGGTCGTGCCCAACTGAGTCTGGTTTCTCTCAAGGTTTTTTTTCTTCACTTCCGCCTTTAGTGAAGTTTTTTTTCCCTCTCCGCTGTCGCCACTGGCTTGCATGGTTCAGGATCTGTAGAGCTGCGCATCGATGGATTTGCTCTTCAGTATTTGGACTCTCAGTAGTGATTATTAAACCACACTGAACTGAGCTAAACTGAACTGAACTTAAACACTACAAACTGAACTACACTGTTCCTATTTACTGTGACCTTTTATGTGAAGCTGCTTTGACACAATCTACATTGTATAAGCGCTATACAAATAAAGGTGAATTGAATTGAATTGAATCACAGACATCACTAGTCTCTCACTGGACATCACTAGTCTTTCAAAGACATCACTGGTCTCTCACTTCACATCACTAGTCTTTCACTAGACATCACTAGTCTCACACAGACATGACTAGTCTCTCACAAACATCACTAGTTTCTCACTGGACATCACTAGTCTCTCACTGGACATCACTAGTCTCTCACAGACATCCCTAGTCTTTCACTGGACATCACTATTCTCTCACAGACATCACTAGTCTCTCACAGACATCACTAGTCTCTCAAAGATATCACTAGTCTCTCACTGGACATCACTAGTCCCTCACAGACATCACTAGTCTCTCACAGACATCACTAGTCTCACACAGACATGACTAGTCTCTCACTGGACATCACTAGTCTCTCACAGACATCAATAGTCTCTCACAGACATGACTAGTCTCTCACTGGACATCACTAGTCTCTCACAGACATCACTAGTCTCTCACAGACATCACTAGTCTCTCAAAGACATCACTAGTCTCACACAGACATGACTAGTCTCTCACTGGACATCACTAGTCTCTCACAGACATCAATAGTCTCTCACAGACATGACTAGTCTCTCACTGGACATCACTAGTCCCTCACAGACATCACTAGTCTCTCACAGACATCACTAGTCTCACACAGACATGACTAGTCTCTCACTGGACATCACTAGTCTCTCACAGACATCAATAGTCTCTCACAGACATCACTAGTCTCTCACAGACATCACTAGTCTCCCACAGTTATCACTAGTCTCACACTGGACATCATAGTCTTGCACAGACATCACTAACCTCTCTCTGGACATCACTAGCCTCTCGTTGGACATCACTATTCTCACACAGACATAAAAAATCTCTCACAGACATCACAAGTCTTTCACAGACATCACTAGTATCTTACTGGACATCACTAGTCTCTCACTGAAATCATTAGTCTCTTACAGACATCACTAGTCTATCACTGGACACCACTGGTCCTTCACTGGACATCACTTGTCTCTTACCAACATTGCTAGTCTCTCACAGACATCAATAGTCTCTCACAAACAACACTAGTCTTTCACTGGACATCACTAGTCTCTCACAGACAACACTAGTCTTTCACTGGACATCACTAGTCTCGCAGACATGACTAGTCTTTCACAGACATCACTAGTCTCTCACTGGACATCACTAGTCTTTTACTGGACATCACTAATCTCTCACTGGACATCACTAGTCTCTCACAGACAACACTAGTCTTTCACTGGACATCACTAGTCTCTCACAGACATCACTAGTCTTTCACAGACAACACTAGTCTTTCACTGGACATCACTAGTCTTTCACTGGACATCACTATGCTTTTACAGACATCACTAGTCTTTTACACACATAGTAGTTCATGTACTATGTGTAGTTTGTAGTTTAAAGTTTGATATTTATCTTGAAGTCTGATATTTGAGAAAATATAAGGCTCACTTATATTATCTTGTTTTTCCCTGTTATTAAACATTTTTACCAAATTACCTTAAACATGTCCTATGGTGTGACATTGAAAAAAAAACAGCACTTAATATAATAAACAAATAGTATAAGAGTGACTTATATTTATTGTTAAACACTTATTTTACTATTTATTGTATTTTAAATTTGGAATAATATATTTTTTTTCTTGTATTAATAACATTTTCAATAAACTGAGTGTCACACTAAAGGACAACACAATTTCATTTTACAGTTGATTAAAAAGGAGATATTTATCCAGATATTTAACTTTAACTAGGACATATCATGGGCTTCACAGGGGGCTTCAGTCACATGATCTTGAATAGGGTCCTTCAACTAAATTATTTTGCATGGATTTTAAAATATAGCGTATAGTGTCACGAGTCTTCGCCGAGGCCAGCTTCCAGCCTCCGCCGCTGAGACTGCTGCTCTGCACAAGACGCTTGGCCAGCGGAGAAATTGAAATGGTCGTGCCCAACTGAGTCTAGTTTCTCTCAAGGTTTTTTTTTCTTCACTTTCGCCAATTGGTGAAGTTTTTTTTCCCTCTCCGCTGTCGCCACTGGCTTGCATGGTTTGGGATCTGTAGACCTGCGCATCGTTGGATTTGCTCTTCAGTGTTTGGACTCTCAGTAGTGATTTTTAAACCACACTGAACTGAGCTAAACTGATCTGAACTTAAACACTACAAACTGAACTACACTGTTCCTATTTACTATGACCTTTTATGTGAAGCTGCTTTGACACAATCTACATTGTAAAAACGCTATACAAATAAAGGTGAATTGAATTGAATTGTCACACCATAGAACATAGATTTTAGTGGCAAAATTTATCAAGTTTTTATGTTTTTAGAAATGTATGGATGAAAAAATGATTGTGTACTAAAATAAAATAATACAATTGTCCTGGAGGATTTTATTAATTAGTTCATGATTGGGCTCAACACCCCCCCCCAACCCCCCCCAAAACACAGTAGTTTATAAAGGACAAGGACAAGAGGTCCATGCAAGACAAAGAAATGTTTAAACATTTACTGTGTTTTTAAATCATGACTGTACTAATTATATTCATTTTTGTCATGTGTGATGGTGAATATGCAACGTCACATCTACAACCCTCCCCACATGCCCACACACAAAAACACACACCATTATGAATTGTAAAAGCTTAAAGGCTGCTGTTTGGTTGTAATGATCACTGATGAACGCCTCGTTTTTGTCCTTAAGAGGTTTACACTGGTGTGATCAGCATGCTTGTGTTCCTCTTGTTTCTCCACAGCCCCCAGTCATCCTCATGCTCAGTCGGGGTTGCTTTAATATGCCTGAAATCAACACAAACACTCTTGCGTCTTTATCAGTGGCCGTAGCTACAGTGCTCAGGCAGGCACATGACTCCAAAACCCTTAGTCAAGCTGCCGATTATACAAATGCTGAGTCCTAGGCGCATGTAACACACAAACAGCTCTGATTTCCTTGTCTCTCAATCTGAACTTCTGCAGTGCAGCCATGCATCTCATCCAACAGGACCAAACGCTGGACACTGTGTTCAAAAACCAAGGTGCCACAGGCTCAACTTTTGAAGTAAGTGCTCAAATAAAGTTCCAGCTTTATCCTGAGGAAAACAACAACAAAAATGTTTTTTTCAATCGCAGCTTGTTTCTGTTCATCACGTGTGTTTCTGTGGTATTCTGTGGGCTTCTCTTAACCAGTGCATGTCAGTTTAATGTGTAAAAATATTAGCTTGCATTGTTTTCTTTGTGGTAAACTTAGGGGTTAATAGATTTGTGATCTTGCGTAGAGTTTTTTTTATGTTACTGAATGAAACTATTGTAGTTCCAAATATAATTTTCATATCATCATAACCGTCATTATGGAATTATGCAGCATTAGCATGAGTAAGCTGAGAAGTTAACAAGACATAGCTTTGTGGTTTTGAGAGGCCCTGTGTGAATGCTGTTTGCTGAGGTAATATTTAGCCGAAGCTTTAGTGAAACCTTTGTTTCTACCACATCATGTTTTATTAATTGGATTTTTAGTGCCAGGTTGAAAGTATTCATAACCATCAAAATCAGAAGCATGTCATACACAGCTTCAAGTTCAGTTTTAAAAAAAGCCTGAGTAAATTGTATGTTAAAATATTGGCTCATTTTTGTATTCATCATTTGTTATATACTGTATAAACTCCCTTAAAATAAAACGCAAGTTAGGTATACAGTGATTCTTGAAGCAGTTATATATTTTTTAAATACAAATTTTATAAAACAATGCATTTTAAAAAGTAGGTAAGAAGTAAAGTTCTTTATGGTGCTTTCATTAAAAACCTTAGTTGGTACATTTGTTTGTTAAAAACTATATTATTTATTATTGTTAAAGTTACATAAATTAATAATTTTAATAAATGTTATAGATTTAAAGTGATTGTGTTGTTTATTTTTGTTCAGTATACATTAAATGGGGATGATGCAATGTTTTTCCTTACTGGATATCATGTATTTATTGTCATGTTAAATAGTTTATTACTAATTTTATAGTTTTTTTTTTCTAAACATTCTAATTGATAGTTTGACATTAGGAATATCCATGGTAAAAGTAATATTCAAATCTATAGAGAATATATTCTATAGAGTGTAACAGGTGAATAAATGTAGCTCTCTTTTTATCATTTTGTTTAGGCCTAGAAGAAAGGGCTGATAAAAACCAAGGTAATTTAATTAGGAACTGTAAACAGGTTTGTAAAGGTCAGATGGCTTCAGGGTGGGACATGGTCTTCTTGTTGTTTCAGATAAACACAATACATTCTCACTTCATCCCTTTCTCTGTTTACTTCCAGAACTGCAAAATAGCCACCATATTCAACAACAACCTGTTTTTAATACTTTCCATATAAACCAAGTGTTCATGAAAGATAATAATCTACTTGCTCTGGAATTTCATCTGATGAGTAACTAAATCCTCGATTAAATGTGCTTAACCAAATCTTTGAACAGTAGGCCTTACTAGCAGCATGCAATCGTGACATTCAAACATTAATGTAGGCTAGTTATTGTCTGAACTGACACATTACTAATAATGTTTTAATATTGTATTTAGCAAAACATTAACACAGATTTCAATAGCCAAAAGGGGATGTTTTTGAACTTATCTTGAGTCCATCCACTCAGGTTAATAAATCTATGACTATAATGTATAAAAATACACACTACCTGCCACTACGAGGCGTCAGCGAAGCGTGAATATAATATGCTATTGTTATCCTGACTTTAACTGCAATATAGACTGCAGGAAACAAATTTTTACTGCGTACATGTCCTTTAACAACATTAACAAATAATAATCCTTGAAGGCGAGGTTTGTTTTATAAGTGACAGACTGCTGAACCAGATAGCCAAACGACAGCAGAAAGACTGGATTACTGGATTAATACCACACATCCACAAAATGAAGATAACGATCTTGAGAAGGCAGACTGGAGGTTGAAAATGGGTTTAAACACACGCGGTGTCGATATTAGCCAGTAGGTGTCAGTGTAAACTATGAAGAAAAGCCTCATCGTGCTTCGAATGTCTGAGGCGGCTTTGCTCCGGTATTTCAGCTGGAAGAATTCGCTCTCATGCGTGCCATTTTCAACCGCTGGATCTCATCCAAAGGGAAGCAGTATGCATTTCCACCAGGTGACCGTAAATTCCCCTTTAACTTCACCTTCAAAACATCAACTGATAACGCTGAAGTTTGTTGCACACACGTTTTTTTATCAGAGAACTGGCATAGACAGAATGATAGTATGGTGTGTTTGCGGAAATTACATGCTGCATTCCTATAAAATCACCCTGACATGGCAATGATATTAAGAAATAGAAAAAAAAGGTAGAAAATTTTGATAAAATAAAATAAATCACTGGCTATCTGTCTGACTGACTGACAGTTAGTTTTGGATTTATATCAGAATCAGAATCAGAAAGAGCTTTATTGCCAGGTATGTTCACACATACAAGGAATTTGTTTTCGTGACAAAGCTTCTACAGTGCAACGGGATTACAGAGACAGGACAAAAAACAGATTGTTTTATATTTATTGATCAAACAGTTCGGCAGTCATAGACATACCTGTCAACATTGGGATGTGAAAATAAGGGATATGTCCACCATAATAAGGGATTCCACCGACCCCCCTTTAAAAAAATTCCAGAACTACTAAATATTTATATTCATTTGGAGCTGTTTCGTAGTAAATAAACAGTTAAATGGTCAGTATTATGTTTTATTATTATTTACAAAAGAAAATATAAATAGTATACATTAGCAGCAAACACATTAGCAAACAGTTCAGCTTATTGAAATTAATAGCTATTATAATGAAATAGAATCAAGCTATCAAATCTCATTAACCGTTTCTTCACTGTATAACTCACACATTCTGATTAAAGAGCAACGTACGAATGTCTTATTTAGTTTTTTTTTCTTTTCATTACATTAAATAACAGGTGTCACTTTAAAAATGCACAGATCTAACGTTATAATGAAAGCTTTCGATTGCTTTCTAACTTTTTATGCTCATTTAGGACGAAATTGGTTGTGTTTGAAAAATCCCACCAAGATCGACATCTTTAGATATTATTATTATTAATTATGAGTATATGTCTGTTCAAACACGCACCCAAAACCCAGACTTTCACTCCTCTTCAAATCGCGTGTACAGAATCCATGTTTGGAAAACAGCGTCTATTTATCACTATGAAGCACGTAAGCTGACAGTCATGTGTAACCCCGCTGGTCCTACGCCACCCACGCTCAGAGCTGGTATCGAACCAACAACCTTCCGCATGGAAGTCGGTTGCTCTACCAAGGAGGCTAAAGACCACAGCCTCTAGCATCTGTCTCTAGAGCACCAAGAGGTCAGAGGAGTGAGGTTTATCTGCACAGCACTTACTAGCTGGCCTCTGTTACACTTACCCCCCCTAAACCTCACTCCCATCCAGGTCACGACACCAATGTAACCCCACTGGTCCTACACCACCCAACCCACTCCAAGCTGGTATCAAAACCAGCAATCCTCCGCATGGGAGTCGGTTGCTCTACCAAGGTGTCTAAAGACCATGGCCTCTAGTGTCTGTCGCTAGAGCACCTATAGAGGTCAGAGGAGTCAGGTTTACCTGCACAGCACTTACTAGCTGGCCTCCGTTACACATGCACCGCTATAGGACTGTTTTGAAAAATGCATATGAAAGGGAGACGGCACATGTAATGAAAAGGAAAGGGAATCCCGCGATTTTTATATTTGTTTCAAAATGTTTCCATGCCTAAACAAACCGAAAGCACAGAACAGACTCACATTTAAGAGCAAGGGGCAGCCCCTGGTGGTTCGGTTCGGCGGGATGGGTTGCGTAAAGGTAGGCTCGGCTCTTTAATCTTTAGAAAAAGACTGAAAATACAGGAAATTACTTTTACGGGATGATATCGGGATAGAACTGTAAAATAGGGAAGAATCCCGGGAAAAAGGGAGGGTTGACAGGAATGGTCATAGATAGATAGATAGATAGATAGATAGATAGATAGATAGATAGATAGATAGATAGATAGATAGATAGATAGATAGATAGATAGATAGATAGATAGATACCCTGTAAAAAATGTAGTAATTTATAGTAAATACTCTTTGAACCATACTATAGAAATGTGCTTGAATTATTCTGTTTCTATATCTGTGATTCTGTACTTGCTATTGTAAAACAGAAACTATTGTAATGTTACTCAATACTGTGAGTTTCTTCACCTGTAGGGTATGTTATACTACAAAACGCCACAGGTTAGTGTAATAAAACTGTTAGTAGCCAATATTACAGTTTGTCAGTTAATTGTAGTTAATATACAGTATGCTATCTATCACTCTTTCGGTCCATCCCTCCAGCCCTTTTTGTCTAAATATAGACATACAGTATGTCTATTTGACTTTCTGCCCCTATTCTCTGTTAAATCTCCATGAATCTAAAAGTCTCTTAGTGTGTCTGTCATAGTTGATTCCCTTGAAAGTCAAAGCAGTAAATGAATCTATCATCACTTATTGTTGATTTAGATGAACATGTCTTATGAGGAAAACACAAAAAGATAATGTTTTTCAGACACCCTTCATGACCGTTTACTGTTGTTGCATGTGGTTTTCCCACTGGCTTTCAATATTTAGTTAAATATCATCTTTTGTTTTCCAAAGAAGGAAAAAATTCCTACATGTTTGCCATGACACAACGTCGATGACAGATGACAGAAGTTTCCTTTTTTCAGTGAACTGTCCCTTTACAACCTCATCAATCTCTCAGCCTGATAATGACTTTTTCACTCACGCACGAATGAATCCCTATTCCCTCATTTTAAAGAAACTCGTAATGAATTTGCCCCGAGGACAAGTGGCTTTTGAAATGAAAAGAGCATTCGCTTTAAAACTGTTCATACTTACTTGCACATGAGCTGGGCTGTAACACGTTAAAACAAGTCATACATCATACATCCACGTGAGCTGAACTGGGCTGGTTTTCTTCATAGCAGACCAACCACATACTGAATACGGTTTCAAAGACAGTATTATTACAGGTACAGTCATCTGAATGAACCTCTCAATGAGCATGAAGGGGAAAAAAAGCGATTTGGAAACTCATCGACCTAACTGAGTCATGCATGAAGGCATTTAGAAAGAGATTCATAAAGATTACATGGATAATGAGACTTGAGAATGTCAAAGAGATTGTTCACCCAAAACTGACAGTTCTTTCAACATGTACTCACCCTCCATTTGAGTTTTTTTTTTTTACTTTTGTTGAATAAATAAGATATTATGAAGAATGTTGAAAACCTGCAGCTATTGACTTCCATACCATCTTTTTTCCTAGAATGTGTGGTAGTCACTAAGATTCAGTGATTCGGCTACCCATACTGTTTTCCCCACAGTCCAAAAATATGGCTATAGGTGAATTGGGTACAACAAAATTGTCTGTAGTATGAGTGCGTGTGTGAATGCGAGAGTGTTTGGGTGTTTCCCAGCATCAAACATATGCCAGAATAGTTGACAGTTCATTCCACTGTGGCAACCCCTAATAAATAAGAGACTGAGCTGAAGGAAAATGAATGAATGAATGAATGAATGAATGAATGAATTTAAAAAAAAGTGCTCAATGTTTGATGATTTTAGCTATCCACATGCTTTACATCTTTACGAAGAAGAGCTCAGATCATATCAGACACCTTAATATGAAAGCAAAACTGAGCAAATGGCCTTGGAGTTTGGAATTTGGAGACATTTTTTATTATTTCAATTCATAATTAATGAAAAGAGTCTAATTTTAAAGTCCTCTTGAACTCAAAATTTACTATGTTTATTTTGATAGCTCACATTGTTATTATTAAGGTGAATAATTAATCCGTACAAGTTAATCCACTGAAAAATGTGTCTGTTTTGGTAATCTTCAATGCAATTCTGTTCATTTGCCTCCACGTTTGGAGTGGCGGTTCTTCTGTTGACATCAACACAAGAGCCTTCATTGCAGCCTCACATTAATAGCCTCCCTTACCATTACATTTGCTATGAGGGTATGGGTAAGGCACACATCTACAAAGCATATTATGCAAGACAATATGTAAAGCGTTTAATTGTAAACAAAAAAATTGTTTGCAAATTGATTGTGTTACTTAAAATATTATACAGTATAAGCTGTAGAACGAAACGATACAAAAATAGTTTCATACCAGCAGCCATTAGATATTTAAATAAGGCATAGACTAAAGCAGAGGTATTTTGGTGACCTGTGTATTTTAGATCGTTTTAAACATTTATTTTGGGGGGGGGGGGGGGGGGGGGGATACCTGAAGTGATTATTCATTCATACTTTATAAGTGTTTTTATGTTTATGTTTTATGTCTTAATGGTTATCTGTTGTTGTTACTGTGTGAGTTCCTTTGTGTGGCACTGTTGTGAGATGAGGACTCTTGACTGCAAACCAAATCTACCTTCGGGTATAAATAAAGTAACCTAACCTAACCTAACTTAACCTAACCTAAAATACAGAATTAAAAAAAACTTATATTTGTTTATTGAAAACATACATTATTGTTTTTTTTGTTACAAATCCACTTTAGTCATTTTTGTCAGTGCAGGGGCAAGAAACAGTTAACATGGCACAAATAAGACTACTTAATCTTTTTGAGGAAGGTAGTTTGAGGGGTGAAACCACACAAAATCTGGTACAAAATCACATGAGAGTATGGTAAAGCTCTATATCTCTGTCACTAACTGATTATACTGGGAGCAAAGTGATGTTGACTTATCAGGTTTGAATTGTTTTCTCAAATCAGGTTGAATGTTTTGAACTGGTGTGACTGAAGCATATTAATTGCAGTGCAGACAGATTTGTCAGGTCTTGCTGTGACTGCAGTGAACCCTCAAATTGGTTTAATTAGAGCAAAAGCAGCACTTTTATGGTGCTAAACTTTTTCACACAGGGCTATGTAGTTTTGTATTTTGTTTTTGCTTAATCATAAAACTTCATTTTGAAACTTGTGTTATCTTTGACTAATATTTAAATTTCTTGATGATCTGAATGATCGACAAACGTGCAAAAAATAAATCAGTAAGATGGCAAACCCTATTTTTTACACCACTGTTTATTTATATTTAAGAATGAATGTGCATGGAATTTGATGGTTGTTGATTTGTGGTATTGTAGTTATTCGATCTGTGTAATAAGCAGGGTTTTTGTAGTAAACTGAAACTAAAACAAAAAGCATAAAACCGAAAGCATTTTTGTAACTTGAAATACCTGTAAACACTACTTGGTTATTGTGCAATATTGCTCTTTTTCATTTAGGTTAATAAAACTAATATAAGAACTAAAACAATAACAAGAAAAATGACAAAAGTACAACACTAAAACCTTCTTTTATTTAAAATGAAGTATTACATAAGTATTACAAAAGTATTACAATGTTAACTTAGAACTGATATAATTATTCTATATTTTTATAGTATTGAAGTGAAGTTTATATTTAAAAAATGTAAACATCTTGTTTTAGTTAAATTAAACTGAAGTGGAAAGCATTTTGTAACTTACCTTATCTTCACCCAGGTGGGACAGTTTACAGTAAATGTCTAAAAATTATTATCATTTTTTCTGTCTGAACCTGAACTTATTTTGACAAATATATTTTATATCCATATATGATTTAGAGTATGTAATTTGGAATTTATAAATAGAATAAACAGAAACTAAACCTTAACTGCAGAAAATTCCAAATTAATTAATTCCAAATGTATTAAATTATATTGATGACTGTTGTGCACTTAAAGTAGTTATCTGCTTTAGTATACTCTACTCAATATAATATTAAAATCAATAATAATACATTTTGGGGGTCACGGTGGCACAGTCGGTAGCACAATTGCCTCACAGCATGACGGTCGCTGGTTTGAGTCTAGGCTGGGCCAGTTGGAATTTCTGTTTGGAGTTTGCATGTTCTCCCCATGTTGGCGTGGGTTTCCTCCGGGTGCTCCGGTTTCCCCCACAGTCCAAAGACATGCGGTACAGGTTAATTGAATAAGCTAAATTGGCCATAGTGTATATGTGTGTGAATGCAAGAGTGTATGGGTGTTTCCCAGTGTTGGGTTATGGCTGGAAGGGCATCCGCTGTGTAAAACATATGCTGGATAAGTTAGCGGTTCATTTCGCTGTGGCGACCCCAGATTAATAAAGGCACTAAACCGAAAAGAAAATGAATGAATAATACATTTTGAGTTGAATAAAATCAGAAGGTGGTATCCTTTAAGAAACAAGACAGGCCCTTAAATACTCAAACACAGCTTTTGTATAATGCTAAAAGAATTTCAATGGAATTTCACCGCCGTTTTGGTCTCTCTCAATTGACCTCAATGTTGTGTCTCCAGGAATATGCTAACATAATTTCCACTTCTGTCAGCTTTCAGCAGACAGCAGTCGTGATCCTGAGAAGATTATTGCTGAACCCCAAACCGACAGTCTGGAAGAAGGTCTGGACCCGAGGCCTGAGGGCAACCTCATCTACTCCATCACCGATAGGCCGCCCTGGTACCTCTGTATTCTTCTCGGTTTCCAGGTGAGATACATTATGAGATAAAGCTGTACTTACTCTTGTTCAGAGACACACAGCTTTAAGCAACCACACGTGAAGCATCTCCTGATTTAAACTAGTGACACAGTGGACTTTTAATAGCCTTTTAGGGTTAAACTGACAGCTTGAGATCACTGGTTACATGCCAAGAAAAAGTGGGTGTGTGATAATCTGGGACGAGAGAAAGTTGCCTTGTAGGGATTGATCAGGGTGACTAAAGATATGGGTTAGCTCTAGGATCTAGGAATGAGCAACATTCATCTGTTGTATTTTGTGCATATCCAGCGTTTTTTTTTGGTGAAGTGTGCAACATTAGTAAGCACTGACTCATGAAACATCAAAACATTTACAAATCTTTTGTTTGAATCAGTAGTGCAGAGCGCATATTAAATTGGCAGGGGTAGGTGATTTATGTAAACAGGGCTTCGCTACGTCATTAATGTTTCAAAATGTTTAGAAACTTCAATGGTTCAATTAGATTAGTTCAGTGGAGAATCACTCAACAGGTTTATATAGTTTTTTTTATCTGAGAATGTAGACATTTTAATGAGACATCAGAAAACGAAAAAGAAAAATATAAATTAATAGTCTCCTGTGGGATTGTTTAGCAGAGCCCAGAATGGAACAAACAAAATAAGCCTAAAAATTGAAAAAACAATGCTTATTTTGCAGACATGTAATGATATGAAACGATAAGCTAAATGGGGGGCGACGCAGTGGCGCAGTAGGTAGTGCTGGCGCCTCACAGCAAGAAGGTCGCTGGTTCGAGCCTCGGCTGGGTCAGTTTGTGTTTCTGTGTGGAGTTTGCATTTTCTCCCTGCATTTGCTTGGTTTTCCTCTGGGTGCTCCGGTTTCCCCCACAGTCCAAAGACATGGGCTTTAGGTGAATTGGGAAGGCTAAATTGTCCGTAGTGTATGAGTGTGTGTGGATGTTTCCCAGGGATGGGTTGCGGCTGGAAGGACATCCGCTGTGTAAAAAAGTGCTGGATAAGTTGGCAGTTCATTCCACTGTGGCAACCCCGGATTAATAAAGCCACTAAGCCGAAAAGAAAACGAATGAATGAACGATAAGCTAAGTGCATGTGATGTAACATTTGGAGTGTGTTTGAAATAAAAAATGCATTAAAATGTATTAGTTACTTTCACATGGTTTAGACCAGCTGGTGCACTGAAAAAAAATATTCAAAGATGATTCCTTGGATTTACTACATTTTTTTACGTTAAGTGGTTGTAAACAATTTATTTGGGCTGAATTCAAACAAATTAATTAAGTTGAAGATTGCACTATTTAATTAGATTGTTTAAATTCAACACAAATAAATTGTTTGCAACAGTTTTGCATGCAACACTTTTTTCAGTGTGTGGTGTTTCAAAAGCAGCGATCATTTTGCGAAGCAATTGGTTTAATTGTTTTAAAGGTTAGAAAAGCTTGGGGCCTGTTTATACTTGGTCACTTCATCCATTTTTTCTGATGATAGATGTCTGATATCTGAAAGCAGATTCATTTAGATTTGACCACATCAATGTGTCTGTTCTAAACGATTCCGATTGCTATATTCAAATTTAAGTAGGTTACATTGACTAAAGCATCAGATGCACCACATTTGATTTAAGTAATGATGTTATTTACAGAAACACAAGCTATATATCTTATTTGGCATTCAAATGATTTTTTTTATGCAGGCTGTAAAACTTCTTTTCAAGCGCACAAGGTGGGCTCTGTGATTACTTTCATCATAGACTAAATTAAGCGTCTATTTATGTCATACATATACTTACCAAGACATCATTCGTATTCTCCCAAAAACAAAACAACATGCCTTTGTACCACTATATTTTTCTTTTATTATTTATCTTTTTTTCACAGAGATAGGCTTTATGGGTGGTCTTTTATTAAAGCTGCCATCTGATAAAACGAAACAAAAAAATGAATAAAACAAGCGTCTGAAACTGTCACCCGTGGCCTATAATTGTTTATGCATTTGCACGTGCAAATCTGACAGTCATATATCCCATAACACATGCACTCTCATGTATATTTTTGGGAAGAATAAAATTTACACTTGTGGTTTCAACAATCAGATCTATTTAGGCCTGTCCAGTTTTGTCAGGAAACCACCTCCTGAAGTGGTCTGAGAGATCAGATGTCTATCCGTCTTGAATGTTTTTCGGAGGGCAATCACAACTGCCCGTATCATGATTGGACAGCTATCCAATAAAAAATTTAAAATAAAAAAACGCATGAAGTGACCAGGTATAAACAGCCCCTTTGTTTTTCTCATTATGACTCTACTTATCACATGTATTTTTGTCATCTTTTCCACATAAAATGAAGGCATGGTTTCAACTGGTTTTAATATGCACTTTCAGTGATGTGATCACAAGTGGTCTGTCAAGACGTGTTAATGTTTGTACTAGGTATTTACGTGTGTTCAGATCCATCTCTGGATTCATTCAGACCTTCTTGCTTCATCAAGCTCTACATCACTTTTCTGGGTGTGTTTCACGCTTGAGCACATTTCCTTAGAATTCAAGCAAATGAAAATAGAAATTTGATTATAATATTTTTGGGTGCATTGCAGTAAAGTACAAACAAACATGACAAGCAAACAGTGACTGAATAAGTATTTCTGTGTGAATTGTCCTTTTAAGGACCTCTCACTTTTTTCTCCAAAGATACGTTGATTGGCATTTTGGAACACCAAATAAAATCTAATAGACCTTCCAATCTAAAATAAATAACTATAGAGCAACCTGTGGCCTCCCAGAGGGCCATGATGGTATTGCAGGGGGCTGCCAGCTGTTGTTAATTTAAATGACATTGGTAATCTATGTAAAAATGTCTAGTCTTCATTTGATTTGACTGCTCGACTGCTGAAATCAGCATACGTGGGTGCTGTTATTGTGGAATTATTTTGCCAGTTCGAGTGCAGTGTGTACGTTGCAGTTTTAGATGCTGCTATAGTTGCAGTCAAAATGGTTATGGATATGTATTTCCCCATTTTATTTAAAAAGAGTCAGCTCTCTCTGAGCTTTTTGACCTGGTATGTAGAAATTATCTATATACAAATCATTGGCAGTTTTTCAGTGAAGGCAGTCTGAGTAAGTTACCAGTCTGAGTAAGTTTCCAACCCGCCACAAATAATGGGTTCATTTAAAAATTGCAGTGGGCCAAGGAAACATATATGGTTGGTTTAGGGGGCTGTGAGTTAAAAAAGATTGGGAACCACTGCTATAGAGAATGCACTTTCCAGTGATGCCAAACACTTGATGCAGAGAAACACTTTTGACAAATTTTGGGGAAAATGACATAATAACTGACATGACAAAAACCTGTCTGAGAACACAAAAGAAAATATTATAAAGAATGTTGGAAACAGGCAGCCATTCACTTATTTTTCCTACTGTGGATGTTAATGGCTGCTGGATGCCAACATTCTTCAAAACATCTGACTTTGTGTTTAAAAGAGAAAGTAAACTACCAATTTAAGCACCTTTTTGGCTCAGTGTAAAAGTCTCAAAGGTGAAAATTCCTAGTCAACTGTTTTGGTTTCTCTTGCGAAATTTCACAGAGCAACAACACATCGTTTTGTTTTTTTGTAATCAATTTTGGTGTGAACTGGTCTTCTCAGATTCCATTTTGCAACTTTGTTGCATCGCCAGTTGTCTCTGTCATTCATAGGCATCAATTCTCGTTAAACATGACTGACTTTCGGTTGCTTTGACACTACAAATCTTCATGCTCTTGAGCACCTTAAGGCATGTCTGCCACTCCGCCAAAGCGTGTTATTCCTTATTATACGCATCTGATGTTCAAGGTGAGAGCAACATGAGACCAAGGTGTTCCACTTACTCATCGAAATGACTATCGAGATCAAAGGCAACAGGGTTGAGGGAGAGAAAGGCCAGGAAGGTACACAAGGGACTCGCAACAACATGTGAGGCGAGATGATGTGCAAAGAGGAGTACAAAGAAGAAGCCTCATGCTCGCTTTCATCTCTCCGGCATCATGTAGGGGAGGAAAAAAGACAGGGAGAAATCTGGTCTTTCATGTCAGAGCAGACTCCCTCACAGAGCCCCCGACGCATTTCTGCTTTCATTACCAGTGTTTTTATCCTAATACATGTCCCTCTAGGGTTATGAAATTAGATTTAATTCAAAACGGTTTTGCTCTCTCCGTCTTGACTTCTGGGGAAAGGCAACTGTGAAGACATAAACTAGAACAGCCGAAAACCAATAAAACAACAGGAATTTAAGTACGGACGAAATAAAGCAGCAAAACAGTGTAAATTTTTAGATTTACTTCCATCTCTTTCCTGCTGTGTAAATTCTCTCCTGTGCACCATTGCTGTATCCGCACCGTAATCTCCTGTCAACATTGCCGAGCGTTCAGCCAAGTGCTGCCTTTTTTTTTTCACAGCCCGACAAATTTATGAAGCTTACTGCTGAGAGTAAAAAGGGGCTATCAATTCACAACAGATAGGCCAACATCTGTCTTCCATTTCTCACACATCTCCCTGGCTCAGTCAGGCTGCATTTAAGATTTGCTACATTTTTTGTGATCATCCGTCTTCCCTCATGTCTCGCCCTTCATAACGTGTTGTTTGCGATGAACCTAGGCCTGGTGTCATCCATGCTAACTCTTCATTCCTCTATCTTGCATCACACAGCATTACATACTGGCTTTTGGTGGCATCCTGGCAATTCCTCTCATCCTGGCTGAGCCATTGTGCATCAAGGAGAACAACGAAGCCAAAAGTCAGCTCATCTCCACCATCTTCTTCGTCTCGGGCCTGTGTACTTTGCTACAGACCACCCTTGGGACCAGGTACTGAGTTAAACGTTCCTCAGGGTATGATATCTGGAGTTGTGTTTACAAATTTACAAAAGTGGTTTTATATATGTGGATAGCTTATTAAACACCAGTCTACGCTATAATGTTTCAAATACCATAAATAAAAAATATGCTCTGCATAATTCAATGTAACATATAAGCAAAAGGAAGCAACATATAACATATAACTTATTACATAAAAAATATAAAACATTATTGTATTTTAATTGTGAGAAATGGATAAAACCCATTGGTATGAAATATGGTTTTCCCTAAAACTTTTTATAACTGCTTCTAATTTTGTATATGGCCATTTAATTAGAGATTTATAATGTTAATGGGGAATTTCAAGGTGCTGTATGTAAGTTTTCACTCTTATAAAGTATAAATAGACCATATGTTTGCAGATATTTAGAAAACTTGCTAAGTGAACATGCCTGTTTATCTGAAAACAATGCTATAGTGAGTTATTCTCCTTAAAAATGTACATTCTGTGTCAGAATCCTTCCTTGATTTGGTCTCTATAACCTTCCTACTGCCAGTTTACCCAATTATATTTCAACACCCTGGGTTGCTTGGTGGAAAACAACATATTTCATTTTAGTCATTTCAGTCATGAAGGCTCAATGTATGTGTCCTGACCTGAAAATGCAACCTCTAGAGGGTAGTTGAATGATATGGTTTTAATTGTTAAATAATATAAATATTACAAGTGTAAACATTAACTGAGCAACTTTTATTGTAACACTGTATCCTAACAACACGTGACACAACAAAATTCCAGTGATGAGCAATTTGACTGTCCATACCAGTTGTAAAACATCAGAAACATTCAAATACTGCCTTTCAGAGGCACAGAATAGTGCACACACTGCATTCCAGTGTGATGGTAAGGTTTGCAATCAAGTTAATACAAAATAAACCTCTTCAACATTAGTAAAAGTACATGCTGAGTGATTGATGCTTGTTACAATGCGGTTGATTGATTGACAAACGAAGTTGTTGATGTTGAGTCACAATTCTAATGTTCATTTACAAATGTTTATTTTCAAGATATGAGTAATGGATATCAGTATGGCAATCAATGTCGTGTAAAATGGCATTCAAACCCACATTAGTAGCATTTAAAACTGAATAAAGCACATAATCAGTACCTGAGACGATCATTGTGAGAGTAGTTTATGCTGTTGTTCAACCCCAGAAATAAAACTCATTTCTAAAATAGAAATTTCACATGATGTTTAGAGAAAAACTCGTTTTAACACTTCGAGTGTCATCAAGTAGTTAGAACACGGTGTAGGCTCAATAGTCAGGCATGCTCGCTCATCTTGGTGTCATCAATCTGGCAACCTGCATTTGCATAAAGTGAAAAAGTGTGTTGAATTTAAATGGCAATACCTAGTTCAACCACTGGGTGTCAGTCATGCATACTGCACCTTTAAGTGAAAGACGCCTTGTATATATGCATAATTAAATAACTATTATTACAATTTTACTTGACAAATGTACTGACAAAGATGCATTTTGCTGTATTTTGAAGTCTTCAGAGTAAAATACAATAAAAGTCTTCATAATAAAAACACATTTTTGTAGTTTAGCATTTGATAAGTAAGGAATGCTTGATGTGGAAACTTTTATTTTAATGTTTGGACATTGTGTCCGTGTCCATGTCATATACAGTATATATATATATATATATATATATATATATATATATATTATATATATATATATATATATATATATATATATATATATATATATATATATATATATATATATATATACAAATATATGTATGTACACACAGTTTACTTTTCTCTGACTTGTGTAAAGCTAAATGTGCTAAATAATTAAAGTTGAAGTTGTGTTTTGAAGCTTTAACATATATGAGAACACAGACAGGAATAAATTTCAACCTTTCCATAAACATATGTGTTTTATAAAGATCACTGGAGAGAAATCATAGTAAGAGCTGAGTGAAATGGCATGATGCATAAACATGCATTAAACACTTAGTCTACATGTGTTTGTTGCCTCATTTGCCCCAAACACATATGGCTTATATTTGAACAGACCTTATGCCTCTTTGTGGTGGGACAAAATACGTTTACAATCTGTATAGCCTGCATTTTACATTGATGGTGAGCTGTGAACAGATGGCTGGCTGAGAACTGTCTTTCAAAACTCATCGCAAAATTGACACGAAGTGTCATGCCTTACCTTTTAAATTTAAAATATTGTTTCTTATTTGTGTGCATTTTATGCACACTTGGTGCCTAGTCGCAAAATATAGAAGACAATGTAAAGATGTGGTGCAACGGGCTTTATGCAGAGGCTGATATTAATTCTTGGCTGTGTTTTCATATACATTATAGCATCAAAATACAACACTATACATCTCTATCAGTCTATATTGTTGAGTTTAATTATAATTTAGCCTATATTATCTATAACACAACTGAGGAGCAAAATAGATTACTGAGCTTACTCACTCCATGTAGGTAAAATAAGCCTCCACCACTTAAATAAAAAAGACTTAATCTACTCCATTTATTAAAACACTTTATTGACAAATAGTATTTTGCATGTGTTTATTTCAGAGTATGTAATGGTGAGTGAGTGGGAGAGAGCACTAAGAGCTGCATGTCGGAGCAAGGCTCATTAACATTCACGAGCCTTCCAAATATGGTCAATATATATGGCTGTCTGATTCTAGGGTCAATAAATGAGCACATAGAATCTTTTTTTTTTTTACTTTAAGCCACAAAGTTGTTGTTAAGTCTTTGTTATGTTCTGATTGGTCTGTTTTTCATCAGCATTTTACTCTCATGGAATTTGCATGAGAGTCATTTCAGTGTACTGAACTCTTATGATTCATCTATGTCTAAGTATATCCAGATTTTTATTTTATTCATTATAAGGCATCCTTAAGCATGTTTCCTTTTACTGGTAAAATAACCTCAAAAAACAAAAATACACCTTAAGAAGAAATTATTTTTAGATTTAAGTTTTGAAAACAAAATAAAACACAACTATGATCCCTTTAATCTTCGGCGCCGCTTTAAATCTTCAGAAGAAAAAAGTGTCTGGTTCTCAGGTTCTTGGGTAAAGAATCCTGAAACGATAAGAATCACACAAGCTGAAATGTCATAAAGCAGATGAAGACTGTTTCTGAAAAGATTTATGGACTGATAGGATGAGAGTGAGTCTTGAGAAACCAGCAACGGTTCAAATCAGAAAAAGCAAGGTGGTGATGAAACCATGATGTGAGCTAATAAGAACAATGAGCAAGACGGACCTTTCTGGGTAAGAGATAGACTTAAAACGAACTCCCAAAGCTAACTTACTGTCAGATTCTCTAAGATAAATTCCTCAAACAGTGGAAGAAAAGGAAATGCTGGGTCCTTCCCTGAAAGGTTCAAACTTCCTGATGGTTTCTTTCATGATTTCGCACCTAATTCTTCACCTTAATTCTTTAAGACATTTACATTTAATATCTTTTCTTCTCAGCCTGTAGTTCTGCCATCCTGCAGTTCTAATGGGCTTTTCTTTTCCAATGATTCTGCCTTAATTTAGCCGTTTCTGTAATATTGCATTCATTTATGTAAAAGGAAACACACTAAATTTTTTACACCTAAAAACACTGTGTTTTTCTTCTTAATGCATCACATATTAATGATTTTAAACAAAAGTTATAGTAGTTATTAAGTTTTGTGTGGTTTGTAATTTGGTACAATGTGAAAAATCTGATTGGAACATTGACTATGAAAAACAGCATTACATTTTGTTGTTTTGATGCCCGAAAACCCCTTTTCTTTTATCCATTTACACTGCCAGAATGGATAAATTTTTATTGACATTTATGGCTCCATGAAGAACCTTTAACATTCAAGGAACTTCATCAGAATTCTTTATAGTGGAAACACATTCATGACATTACCAGGGCTTAAAGTTTTCTATCGCTATGACAGGATTCCATCAATTGGAAAGAAAGATGTAGCGCGTTCAGGCCTGTAGCCAGCTATGAGATCACTGTGGTCCAGGCCTCTGAAAAAAATTTCATATTCATAAAAAATCTATTTTGAAGTTCTGTGAATGAAAGCTCATTTAAAATCATGTTGCTAAATAAATGAACATCTCTGACTCTGTGCAGCTGCCAGATGCAGGTTGTTGCCAACTATTTCAAACGGAAATCAGCTAAGATCCACAAAATGTTACTGACGTTGCTATATTACGCACACACACACACACACACACACACACACACACACACACACACACACACACACACACACACACACACACACACACACACACACACACACACACACACACACACACACACAGCTAAACTAACAAGATAACTTGCGATAACACCCAAAAATTAGAAGCCCAAATTTGTATGTTATAGAAAAATATTAAATACTCATTTTAAAAAAGAGGAAAAATTAAGAAAATATAAATAATTGAAAAATTTAGTTGAAATTTTGTAGGTTGTATTTTTTGCGATATTTAGTTTAATTGTATTATCTTTCAATTTCTAAATATGTTTGGTGACTAAAATATTATTTTAATAAATAAATCTGTTTTATGAATCTGTTTTGTTTAAATGCACCGAAATACATTGCCTATATTCACTGAGAAATGGATAAAATATAAATTTTTAAAATGGGGTGTACTCAATTATGCTGAGCACTGTATATATATATATATATATATATATATATATATATATATATATATATATATATATATATATATATATATATATATACAAGGGTGAAGAGGCTGGACAAGTGCTGTTATTTGCAGAATATTGCACGGTTGTCAGCCAATCAGATTCATGAACCAGGAGCACCTAGAGGAAACCCATGCGATCACGGGGAGAACATGCAAACTCCTCACTGAAATGCCAACTGACCCAGCTGAGGCTCGAACCAGCAACCTTCTTGCTGTGAGGGGACTGTGCTACCCACTGCGCCACCATGACACCCTGTATGTATATAACTGATGTTTGTAATATACATAATAACTCTGACGTATTTTACTGGTCTCATCACTTCCTCAATGTAACTGTTTGCATTATGTTTAATAAAATAGTATCAATGTTTGTATTATATCTATAGGTTTTATGCATGTATGTCAGTTAATGACATTTACTGTTGTTTTAATACAGTGAAATAGATATGGTGCTGTGAGATTACAGTGTAGTTATACAGTTTGTAGTCTCTCAGACACAATAAACAAAACTCTGACAAGTTCGGAAACTGCCAAGGCTCCCTGATTGTTAATATTATTAGTGCACGAGAATAATAAATGGTCAAATTAAATTGTTTTAGTATAAAACAAAGGAGAAGCAGATGCATGATAGGTCTCTTACAACAAAACATGCACATGCTCAGCTCATTCATGTCTGTGAGCAGCGCTGCTCACCAAATGTCCAAATCTCACTATTTGTCATTAGGTGCTATTTAAAATAAAGTCACTTAAGAGGTCTGAGACACTTGGCTAATTAAACAAGCTCATAAGGACACAACTGCAGCCTCTGCTCTGACATGTTGCCAGATCTAGTTAGTATAAGCATTGCACCATTGATTTTTAATGTTTAAAGGTTCAGTAGGTGATTGTCTTCAGAAACATTTTTTGTTTTGCTGGTTGAAAGTATCTTCACATTCCAATAGTAATGATTAAAGTAAATGATCTAAATGTATTTATATGTATTTTTATATTCTGGGTAAGGCATAAGACTAAAAAATGTTTGTCCAATTAAAATTTGTTCAGCCGATAATTTCCATAATTCTGATAAGTAGCACAAACTGTCAACAAATGTAAATTTGTACATTTGCGCATCCCTGTTCATGCAGACTGATCCGCCGTTTGCTCATGCAACGTGTTCACGTGCACACAAGAGAGAGTGACAACAGTAAAAACAAATGCTGAATCAAAACTTTTTAAAATCCTGAATCAATATTGGAGTTACTTTTGCACTTTTTATACTTTTATACTTTATATACTATACATTATCTTACTGGCGACTGACATGATCTAGTGGATTGTTTATTATCATCTGCGCATTCGTGATTTCAGGAGGCATAGCTTTGGACGGCAGAGGAGGGACTGTGTTTCAAAGATATTAATGGATAGCATTTTGGCAGATTACCTACTGCACCTTTAACAAGATAGCATTAGTAAAGCAATTAGGGCTTTAATAAACTGCATAGAAGGTTTGTTTAGCGATCCTTGCTCCTATTTGCAAACTTCAAGATTATGTATTTTGGTGCTTATTTTGAAGTGTTTGTTTTTCATATCGACAAACAGCATAACATTTTATATATATATATATATATATATATATATATATATATATATATATATATATATATATATATATATATATATATATATATATATATATATATATATATATATATATATATATATATATAACCTTGTTAATGTTGTTTGCATAGTTTGTTAATGCCTTTAACATGAAACCTTTGTTGTTTATAATATTTTAGTTGCAAAGTAAAAGTTTCTGAAACTTTACAATCTTTATGGACAAAGAACTCTAAACAATTGTAGGAACATACAACTAGGTTTCTAGTTTTTAGTGACACTCCACAGAAGGCCATACAGGTTTAAAAGGACATAAGGGTGAGTAAATATAGAATGAATGTCAGATTAAGTCATTTAAAACCAGTCTAGCTTTGGTGTTTGGTTTAGTTTTTTACTATTAATGCAATAGTTTATTTATTTATGTGCTCTTTAATTCAGTGAATGGAATAGTCTTTTGTTTTCATCAGCTGCTGCCAATACTTTCATGATTTCACCTGCGTAATATACAAAACATGCTCACAGGAATGTTAAAATCTCAATGTCTTTTCAGGTTGCCAATCCTCCAAGGAGGCACGTTCACCTTCATCACGCCAACTTTGGCCATCCTCGCCCTTCCGAAGTGGAGATGCCCAGACTCAAGTGCCAACCCTCAAGTAAACGGCACGGATCCTGCCTCTCTCCTTGTGGATGAAGACGAGCTGTGGAAAGTTCGCATTCGTGAGGTATTGGAAGAAATGTTGTTTTTTCAGACGAAAGCAAACTGATTGCAGTGCTTGTAACAAATGTGGCTATACTGAGTGGTGAGAAAGTGAACATAAGTCAAAAATGCAGCGGATAACAAGGATGATAATTATCCACTTGGTGTTCAAATTATGCAAGGGGATCTCATTTGTATGTGCTGTATATGGAAATGTGTCTGAACTGGTGTTAAAAAGACAAAGTGTGAGTACTAACATCGAACCCTAAACGTGCACTAAACAAGCTGGCTTGTCTTCTTCAAACATTTTAGTTTAGTTAGTATTGCATGAAAAAAACTTATTGTGACATTTTATGGCAGAAGTTTCGCAAAAATAAATGTCATTTAGAAAGCATGTGCACACATTTGTGTCTGAAATGTATTCGTAAAAGTTGTGATGTTATTAACAGGCTTCCCACGCTTCTTGAAAGTACTTGTAAGTGCTTGATTTTCAGACATATGAGTTCAAGGTTTGGAAACTACTTAAAAGCAAACATAGGTTCTTGAGAGTGTTTGAGTTTAAAGATGTTGGTGTTATTTCAACAATTATTCTGTGCTACTTTCAAAAACTGAATGAAAAATCGTAGAAATTCTCAATTTAAAAAGCTTAGATTTCAATCTTATACATGCATTATGACAAATAATGCTTTTCAGCAATATTTCAGAAACCGCATTTGAGTATTGCTAGGATTAAAGTCAACTGATTGTATTGAACATGACTTTAAAATGCTTGTTTAAAACATTTCAACAATTATAAAAATGACATTAAAAACATCAACATGACTTTTTTATGTAAATTTGAAGTATGTCAAATGTTAAGTACAGGAAGCGCTTTCATGAGGCTAAATATGCTGGGGGTGTGAATTACAATGGTGCTTGACTGAAAATATTAGTGATTTAAAAAGTACTTGAATTTGGTGTCCTTGAAAGAGTGGGAACCCTGTATTAAACATGTTCTTACGTGAAATAAAATCAGTACAACTAAAATACTAATAAATCAATTTGTTCCAGCTAGCTGCCAAGGAAATATCTGCTTTTTATTTAGTGTAAATTAATATATGAAAAAAATTACTTGTGAAAATGAAATTAACACATTTTATAGAACATAAAAACTTAATAATTACAAAAACCTCCCCCCGCGATCTGACTCCATCGGTCTCCTTTTCAAAGGATGCTGCGTTCTCCGAGCACCAACCACATCGCACGCACGCAGCACGTACAATTAGGGCGACCTGAAAACAGGAACGGGACAGGACGAGAGAGAGAAAGAGAGAGACACACATAGCAGCATAGAAACAACCCAATACCAATACTCTCTTGCGTAACTATATATATATATATATATATATATATATATATATATATATATATATATATATATATATATATATATGTGTGTGTGTATGTGTGTGTGCGTATAATATTTGCAATCCAGGCTATGTTTGAGTCATGTAAATTATCATGACACTTTTCTGCTGGGTTCACTTTGCATTTTAAAGGTTTGTACCAATGATGGACAGATCAACATGGCAGAAAAACAAGGTATTAATTTTTTTTTTTTTAACTATACATTTTAATTAAGAATTTAATACAGTCTACCTATATTTGCTTGTTTAATTTTACCCTTGTTTCAACTTGATCTACACTATTAATGACTATATTTCACTATATGGCTTTTTATAATTATACTTGTTATTTTAAAGTGATAATAACATTTGAACTTTGTTTTCATTCTTATAATTTATCAAAAAGGTATATTTAGGTCTATTTCATCTGTAGAGAACACTGTGCTACTTTTCCTGTTCATAAGCACACGAACATTTGATCGTTTGATGATGATCATCAATATAAAAACACTAAAGCAGGACCTCTGTTCTTAATAATATTAAATAATATTACAAAATAATATTACAATATAGGCTAAAATATGAAGAGAAAACCTTATAAAAACAATGAAACATCATTAATTTTGCCACCAGCTTCTGTAAATGGAAATATACGGGGGGTTTTTTGTATAAAATTACGTAATTTAAAAGACTTTAATATGTTTTACTTAACAACAAAAATGTAGACATAACTACAACTATTGTGTTAACTACAACTAAAACCTGTAAGCTTTCCATATTTTACATATAGGATGTTATGGGATTTCACTTTTCACTCTAGTAAAACAACACAAAAATTGAAAGCAAAAACCTAAATGGTTCCTCTTTGTCAAGTTTACCAAGTAGCTTACTGATAGGCGCTTTCAGCTTAGTCCCACATGCGTACAGTAATGTTATGTTATTTTTTAAAAGAGCACACTGAAAAAAATAATTTAAAGATGATTCCTTGGATTTACTCAATTTTTTTACGTTAAGTGGTTGTAAACAATTTATTTGTGTTGAATTTAAACAAACAAATTAAGTTGAACATTACTCAATTTAATTTGTTTGTTTAAATTCAACACAAATAAATTGTTTGCAACAGTTTTGCATGCAACACTTTTTTCAGTGCATTGCATTATGTTATGAAGCGGACAGGAGACAGAGGTAAGGAAACGTTAGGGTGTTTATTAAATGACAACAAGGAGCACATGAAGGATAGCCAGGAGGATCAGGAATGATGTTGGGGTCTTTTCCTCCGTGGCTGGGTAACAGGAATACACGAGGATGGACAGCACACACCAGATACAGCTGACAGAGGATGACACAGACTTGGAAGGACTGGAAGACAGGACGATTCGGGAGGACCAGGAAGACTAGGAGGAATACAAAGAGAACAGGTAAGTAAATCGTTTGTTTTAGCTGAGGATGACTACGCTGAGTGGTCGCTCAGTTGTCCGCTTTCGTCGAGACGAGCCCGGACAATGAGCGACTGGAGTGCTGTGCTTTTATCTGGTGCTCGTGAATGTGATGCAGCTGTGTGCTCATTAGAAGTCAGGTGATGGTGATCTTCGTGAGTGGGGGTCGTGAGAGCCTGACCAATCCATGACAGTACCCCCCTCCCCAGGGCCCGCTCCTGAGGGCCGACACCTCCGACGCCGTGGTGGTCTCCCTCTGCCTCTAGGCGCTGGGAACTCAGGGTGGCTCTCATGAAACTCCACCATGAGACTAGGATCGAGAATATCAGCTCTGGGAACCCATGTCCTTTCTTCGGGGCCGTACCCTTCCCAGTCCACCAGGTACTCCAACTGGCCACCACGACGTCGGGAACGCAAGATCTCCTTCACTGCGTAGACGGCTCCTTCTTCTAGGAGCAGTGGAGGAGGGGGTTCCTCTTCGTGGTCAGGCTCTGTGGAGGGAAGAACAGGATCGTGATAGGGTTTCAGGAGTGATACGTGGAATGTAGGGTGAATACGGTAGTGAGAGGGTAATTGTAGTTTGTAGGTGACGGGGTTAACCTGTTCCACGATGGTGAAGGGACCAACAAATCGGGGACTTAACTTGCGAGAGGGCAGTCGCATGCGTATGTCCCGGGTGGATAGCCACACCTTTTGTCCGGGTGTGTATCTGGGTTCTTCAGACCTTCTCCTATCGGCGGTTACCTTGCTTCGACGGACTGCCCTCTGCAGATGTTGATGAGCCTCGTCCCAGACTCTCTCGCTCTCCCGGAACCAGTGATCCACTGCGGGGACATCAGATGGTTCGCCATCCCAGGGAAAGAGCGGTGGTTGGAAGCCCAGGACGCACTGGAATGGCGTGAGTCCGGTGGAGGGTTGCCGCAGTGAATTTTGGGCATATTCTGCCCAGCCCAAATACTGGCTCCAGGAGTTCTGGTGACCACTGCAGAAGGTCCTCAGGAACCGTCCCACCTCCTGAATCTTCCTCTCTGTCTGCCCGTTGGTTTGGGGATGATATCCAGAAGAGAGGCTGACGGCCACACCTAGGAGCTTGAAGAAGGCTTTCCATAGACGTGAGATGAACTGTGGACCTCTGTCCGACACAATATCTTCTGGAATACCAAATGACCTGAAGACTTGATTAAAGATATTGTCGGCAGTTTCAAAGGCTGTGGGAAGACCTTTCAGAGGGATTAGTTTGACAAACTTTGAGAATCTATCTACTATGACTAGAATACAGGTATTACCTTCTGACGAAGGGAGGTCAGTGATAAAGTCCACTCCTAGGTGTGACCAGGGACGGTTCGGAATCGGCAAGGGATGGAGCTTTCCAGCGGGTAGATGACGTGGGCTCTTGGATTGGGCACAGTCCTTACAGCCCTGAACATATTGCCTCACATCCCTTGCCATGTTTGGCCACCAGAATCGTTGGGATACTAGCGAGAGAGTATTGTTGATCCCTGGATGTCCAGTGCCTAGCGAGGTATGTAAGGAGTGGATCAGATCTACCCGGTGTTCAGGTGGTATGAACTGCCGATGAGGAGGGCATCCCGGCGGAGCAGGGGCTTCCGGAGTGGCAACGACTGGAGGAGCGTTCCAGGTGATCGGACAAATGGAGATGTGTTCGGGAAGAATCTTCGTTGGGAGTTCTTCATGATCGTGATGCTCGTGTAAACGAGAGAGAGCGTCTGCTCTTAGATTCTTGGGTCCTGGACGATAGGAAATGGAGAAATCAAAACGTGAGAAGAAAAGTGACCATCTGGCTTGACGTGGACATAGTCTCTTGGCCTCTTTGATGTATTGGAGGTTTTTGTGATCTGTGATCACCTGGAACGGATGTTTGGCTCCCTCCAACCAGTGACGCCACTCCTCCAAGGCTAGCTTGATTGCTAGAAGCTCCCTGTCTCCTATGCTGTAATTCTGCTCCGCCGGGCTCAACTTCCGAGAGAAATAGGCACAGGGATGCAGTCGGGGCGGTGTATCATGATGTTGAGATAATACTGCCCCGACGCCGGTGGTGGATGCGTCCACTTCCACCACGAAAGGAAGATTTGGGTCAGGATGAGTCAGGAGTGGGGCCCTTGTGAACTCCTTCTTAAGAAGGCGGAAGGCTGCGGCTGCTTCTTTGGTCCACTCCAGTCCTTTGGGTTTACCCTTGAGGAGATTAGTGAGAGGTGATGTAATCTTGCTGTAGTCCTTGATAAACCGTCTATAAAAGTTAGCAAACCCAAGAAACCTCTGGAGCTCCTTAATGGAAGTGGGTTCTGACCAGGATAGAACAGCCTCAATTTTCTTCCCATCCATACGTATACCGATTTGGTCAATGATGTATCCCAAGAAATGAATCGACTTCTGGTGGAATGAGCATTTCTCCGCTTTGAGGTAGAGGTGATGTTCTCTCAATGTGTGTAGGACCTCCGCAACGTGTTGGCGATGTTCGGCCTCACTCCGGGAGTAAATGAGGATGTCATCTATGTACACTATTACACAGTGGTGAAGAAACTCCCGGAGGACTTCATGAATGAAGTTTTGGAATACGGAGGGGGCGTTGACCAGACCGTAAGGCATGACCTCATATTCATAGTGGCCAGTAGGGGTCACGAATGCTGTCTTCCATTGGTCCCCCTCACGTATTCTTATCAGATTATACGCGCTGCGGAGGTCCAATTTAGTGAAGACTTTAGCTTCTCGGAGCTGTTCCAAAGCGGCTGGTACCAGAGGAAGGGGATATCGGTATTTTACTGTACCGTTATTTAGGACCCTGTAGTCGATGCATGGACGCAGCCCTCCGTCCTTCTTGGCCACAAAGAAGAAGCTTGAGGCGGCTGGTGATTTTGAGTGACGTATGTACCCCTGACTCAGAGCTTCCCTTATGTAATCTTCCATTGCCTGATTCTCTGGAAGCGAGAGCGGGTAGATCCTACCTCTTGGCAACTGGGCATCTGGAACTAGGTCGATCGCGCAGTCCCATGGCCGATGCGGCGGTAGCTGGGAAGCTCTCTTGGGGCAGAAGACATCATGAAAGGAGCTGTACTCCTTAGGAATGTGGATAGACTGCTTCTCAGGAGGGCTCTCGACCGATGTTGCAAACAAAGAAATGGGGTTCCGACCTTGAAGAGGGAGATTTGGAAAACAGGCAGGTGTACATCCAGATCCCCATTTCTTTATCTCTCCTGTGCCCCAAGAGATGATGGGATCGTGCTTCACCAGCCACGGGCGCCCTAGAATGATGTCCATATTTGTACCCTCCAGAACCAGAAATTGAATCCTCTCTTGATGTAACAACCCCACTTGAAGAAGGATGTCTTCGCATTGTCGATGGATACGGGTCGAAGATCGAGTGCACTGGGTTATCGGTTGTATCTGGTATATATGCGAGGACGCCTCAGTACGGAGGTGGAGTTGACGACAGAGGGATTGGGAGATGAAGTTCCCTGCTGACCCGGAGTCGATGAGGGCTGTGACAAGGAGAGAAATAGAGGCAGTAGTTATTTGTACGGTGGTAGTAAGTGGTTTACATTGTTCAATATTCGTACTGAATACACTCACTGAAGTCCGAATGGGACGAAGGGGACACTCCATACGGGTGTGTCCACTGACACCGCAGTATAGACACAGACCCCGGGTCAGCCTCCTCTGTCGTTCCGCTGATGTCAGTCTTCCAGACTCTATTATCATGGGTTCTGGTTCTGGAGAGGCTGTTGACTCAGGCGATTGGAGGAGTGCAGACGAGGGGGTGATGGTGTCCTGTTGATAGGAACGGAGACGATCGGAACATCGGAGAGAATGTTGGATGAATCTCTCCAGACCCATTGTATCATCTAATGTGGCCAGTTGGATTCGGAGAGTGGGTTCCAAGCCGAGCCGGTACGTGGTCAACAACGATCTCTCATTCCATCCACTTGCAGCTGCTAGAGTGCGAAACCGGAGAGCATATTCCTGTGTAGATAGAGTACCTTGCTTTAGATGATACAGCTGCTCTCCAGCGGCTACTTCCCCATCAGAACGTCCAAACACCTCTTTGAAATACTCCGTGAAGGTAGTGATGGAATTCATGACCGGCCCGGCTTGGTTCCAGATCGTCTCAGCCCATTTAAGTGCAGGTCCAGAGAGTAGAGATACGATGTAGGCGATCTTCGACTTATCTGTGGGATATAGAGAAGGTTGCATTTCGAATATGAGGGAACATTGTAACAGAAAACCATTGCACTCCCCCGCTCCGCCTGAGTAGGGCGCTGGTCGGGCCATGGGACTGGAAGGAAGGGCCGAAGAAGAAACTGTGGAGGCGGAAGTGCTCGGTGCTGGTGGTGCGTTGGAAAGTGGAGCTGGTGGCTGTAGAATCCGCTTCAACTGGTCCACCAGCTCTTGAAGGTGATCGGGGTGCTCATGTTGTCGTCGTTATAGGTCCGGGCTTCTGTTATGAAGCGGACAGGAGACAGAGGTAAGGAAACGTTAGGGTGTTTATTAAATGACAACAAGGAGCACATGAAGGATAGCCAGGAGGATCAGGAATGATGTTGGGGTCTTTTCCTCCGTGGCTGGGTAACAGGAATACACGAGGATGGACAGCACACACCAGATACAGCTGACAGAGGATGACACAGACTTGGAAGGACTGGAAGACAGGACGATTCGGGAGGACCAGGAAGACTAGGAGGAATACAAAGAGAACAGGTAAGTAAATCGTTTGTTTTAGCTGAGGATGACTACGCTGAGTGGTCGCTCAGTTGTCCGCTTTCGTCGAGACGAGCCCGGACAATGAGCGACTGGAGTGCTGTGCTTTTATCTGGTGCTCGTGAATGTGATGCAGCTGTGTGCTCATTAGAAGTCAGGTGATGGTGATCTTCGTGAGTGGGGGTCGTGAGAGCCTGACCAATCCATGACACATTACTGCATATGCACCAAATGATACAAAAAACACAACATCGCACCATTTTGCTTCAGGGAATGAAAATACAGTGTCTGACAGTCTCTGAGGACTTTTGTTGTGACATTACTTGCTGTTTTCATTGATGGAATAGACCGAAAAACAGACATTATTGTGTCTAAAATACAAGTCACTTAATGTTAACATATTTAACAGTTGAATGAAATCAATCTCACATTTGCACACATGCTAACCCACTTAACCTCTGAAGTGTTGTTTCTGTGAAAACAGTTTTACACATGTACCTCATTACAAATCTAGTGAAAGGCTGTAATCGCCTGTAATCAATGCTGGAAATGATGCGAATGTGAAAATAAAGTGTGAATGGTGTCCGTTGCGTTCCCATATGGAGGCTAAACTCACAGCACATGCAGAGATGGAGAGTCCTGTGTTCACAGTAAACCGAGCTGTTCTAAGACACGAAAAACATTGGATCACGAGCTGGGTACATGCTTTGAAACATGCAGACTATGCAGACTTATTTCACAGCTATTTATTACAGGTTAGGTGGGATGAACTAACGAATGTAATAACAATGTACTTTGACAGCTTAGTCAAAGTATTTTAGATTTTTTTTAATTATGCGTCAGTTGTACATAATGATGGATTTATGCAATTTTGATCATTTCGAAATAAAAACCACTTTCCATCATCATTATACATCATGGAGGAGCAAGGATAAAACTATTCCGACTGTGTTCGTCTGACAAAAAGTCATATACATCAGGCGTTCCCAAACTTTTGTTTCCTTTGTCCTTTTTTTCAGTCTTTTTGGATTCATGTGAGTGCATGCCTAAATGTTTGTAATGATTTCTCTTTATATTATAGACAAAGTGTTTGGGGGGTTTTACACTAAAGGAAATATTGCTGCAAGTTTATGATGTATAAACCTCATGTTATTTATTGGGAAGTTTTATATCCATACAGTAATGTTAAACCCTTTTTAGTATCTTCAGACAAGAACTGCAACTGCCATTTCATCATATAGTAACAATGTAGCTGTTACATCGTGTACATTGTAAAAAGTAAATCCCTAAAATTTACGGTAAAAAAATGGCAGCTGTGGTTGCCAGTACTTTACCGTTAAAAATACAGTACAAACCGTAAAAGTAATTTCTCATTTTTACGGTAAATTACCGTATTTTATTAATTTATATAGGTAATAGGTCTGTATTTTGAATTACCAACATCTACACATCTTTTGTTACACAGTTAGATACGTTAACACAGCCATATGGAGTTGGTGATGAGGAAGTTGCATAATGAATCAAAGCTCATCACGATCAACTTTTCCAACAAGCAGAAAAGTGGATTAATATATATAGAAGGTGCTCAGTGTCATTCACAAAGCTACTAAACACCAGTACGGTAACATGCATAAAATAAAGTCATGAATTAAACATTGTTTATTAACATTTGATGTAACATGAATCTCGAATGTATAAACAGTAACTGATGGGGAAACAACTAAAAATATCCATAGTAATGTCAACAAAAAGCATGAAAAGTGACGTGCCATGCAGGGAATTTTGGGAAAGTCAATTTACAGTTATTCGCCCTATATATTAAGGAAACATACGGTTACCCAGGTTACGGATTTGTACTGTAGCTCTTTACAGTTTTTACCATTGAAATCACGGCCATTTTTACAGTGTAGTATTTGTGTTTAATTATTGTAATGATCACATAAAAGGGGCTTGACGAATCAGAGAATTATATGCAATAGTCCAGAAGATCCAATCAGGAAATGTTTATGGATAGCCATGCCTCTGTTAACAAAACCGTCCATTTAGGCTATTCATATTGAAACACAGCCTTGGCTTTTACAATCATCAGTGTTTCAAAATGCTCTGTTTTTATTGGTCAGACACTGTAGTGTGAAAGACCTAAAGGGTGCAGTAGGTGATCTGCCAGAATACTAACCATTGGCATAATAGCTTTGAAAACACAGTCCCCTACCCTGACGTCCAAAGCCACGCCTCCTGAAATCACGAATACACACCTTAAAGAGGACAGTAGACTACATTTCCATTTCCATTTAGTCATTTAGCAGATGCTTTTATCCAAAGCGACTTACAAAGGAGGACAAGGAAGCAATTTACACAACTATAAGAGCAACAGTTAATAAGTGCTATAGACAAGTTTCAGGAGTGTAAAGTCTAAGAAGCAAAGCATTAGTAATGTAATTTTTTTTGAGAGAGAGAGTACAGTTAGTGGTATAGCCAGAGAGGCAATTGCAGATTAGGAAGGAAAGTGGAGACTAAATTGTTGAGTTTTTAGTCGTTGCTTGAAGACAGCAAGTGACTCTGCCGTTCTGCAGTTAGGGAGTTGGGCAGATTGAATGCGAGAGTTCGGGAAAGTGACTACCCCCTAGATCGTCATTCACCAGTTTAAACTTTATAATACTTTATAATACACTGCAAAAATGCTTTTCTTACTTAGATCTTTTGTCTTGTTTCTAGTCCAAATATCTAAACATTCTTAAATCAAGAAGAATTTTCTAAGAAAGCAAAATATAATGTCTAATATGCCAAAAATAATATGCCAATATTAAGTTAGTTTTTCCTTAAAACAAGCAAAATAATCTGCCAATGGAGTAAGCAAAATAATCTTGTTTTTCTTTTTGACATAAGATTATTTTTTGAACCCCATTGGCAGATTATTTTGCTTGTTTTAAGGAAAAAGTAACTTCAATTTGGCATATTATTTCTTAAAACAGGACAATATGTTTTGCATGTCTAGAAAATTCTTCCTGATTTAAGAATTTTTTGATGTTTGGACTAGAAACAAGCCTAAAAAATCTAAGTAAGGAAAACATTTTTGCAGTGTACTGCAATTCCCAACGAAAAAACTGTATTATGTCTAGCATGTTTTCAGTTTGTTTAGTAAGCAAAACTCGTCATAATGTGCAATGTTTGTTTTTACCGATGTCACTCTTTTGTGTGCACGTGAACTTAAGCCGGGAGATCTGTCTGTGTGAAGAGGGGCGTGAAGATTTATGAATCTATATTTGTTGACAGACAGTTTGGGCTACTTATCAGAATTATCAACCTGACAAATTTTGATTGGACGAACATTTTTTAGTCTTATGCCTTACCCAGAATATAAAAATACATATAAATACATTTAGATCATTTACTATCATTTACTAATCAATACTATTGGAATGTGAAGAGACTTTCAACCAGCACAACCAAAAAGGGTTCTGAAGACAATCACCTACTGCACCTATAAGCGCACTAGTGTAAATGCAGCCTTATAGTTACCATGAATAAAGCAAGGCATTTTTTGGATGTGAAACAGGTATCAGAGGCAGTCAATGCCACAAGTGACAGAGGGTGTATATCAGGAGTGAGTGTTGGGTCCTGTACTGCTCAGCATCACTTGTGATGACTAAAAGTAATCATTTCATGACACTAAGACAGTAGCAGCAACATATTATGGTTTTTAACAGTGGTGGCGCTAGGGGGGGGTGGGGGGGGGGGGGGGGGGGGGGGGGGGGGTTGGGGTGGGGCTTGACAGGCTATGGCTCCATCAGAAACCTACTCAGCCCCAGCATAGTCCCCCCAAGGATTTATAATAACTCAACACCACCCCACACCTCCCCCACATCCGCTCTTCAGCTGAAGCTATCAAAATAAATAATTTTAGCCCCCTTAAAAAGAGTTCTATATACTGGTTTCTTTTTTTTTTAAACATTTATTTAAAGATTTACAATGACAGAAGAGTGGTATAGGTGTCTCATGTCATCATATACAATAATATAGCCATCTATTATACAACCGTCCATCGGCTAGTAATTCAAGTCTTTTGTGAAGAGTAAAATCACACATTTCAAGACACATTCTCCCGAAACTCCCATAGAGGATTCCAGATTTGCCAGAAATCATCAGATTTCTGACGCAAGTCATAAGTCAGTTTTTCCAAGGGTAAGAAAATGGCAATCTGATTTATCCACATATTAACTGAAGGAATGTTAGGAGAGGACCACAACAAAAGAATACATTTTCTTGCAAGATATGTAAAAAAGTGTAACACAGATTCTAGTCTATGACTAAGGTGCAGAGCAGTTTTACTATTCAGAAGAGAAATAACTGGAGTCTGGACTCTTCTGAACTAATTTGTGGATTTTTTCCAGTATGTCTTAATCATTTCACAGTCCCAGAATACATGCATCACAGTACCAACATTGGATTTGCACTTAAAACACCACTGAGAAACATTAGGAAATATTTAACGCCAGTTCGTCTAAATAAGCTCTGTAAAAGAATTACAAATTTTGCTCATGGTTTGATATTGTGGCACCTTTGAAAAATATGCCAGAACAGGCCGAACGCCATTCTTCTTCACTAAAATGAGTTCCACAGATATATACTGGTAACTATATCAAATAATAACTATACTATATTAAATCAGTAGCCATTCGCATGGCTAAATTTTACCCACAGGGGGTTTTAGGTATACAATGACCCCTGCTGGTTCTAGTGTTAAAGTGACCATTTCTTCTCATTTTGTAGATCCAGGGAGCTATTCTTGTGGCATCGCTGCTTCAGCTTGTCCTGGGCCTGTCGGGTCTTGTGGGTTTAGTGCTGAAGTTTATTGGGCCGTTGGCCATCGCTCCCACCATCAACCTCATCGGCCTGTCGCTCTTCATCCAGGCCGGCCAGAAGTCAGGAGCCCATTGGGGAATTGCCGCTCTGTGAGTTACAGTGTTGTGGAATCGCGCATATCTCTGTATCTCTGAATTTCTGGTTGCGGTGTGGCTCTCGTAATGCAAGGCCCCTCTAAAAACAAATCATCCCTCAGGGTTCAGCATTTATCTGTAGAGATAAGGCGTCTATAGTGTTTCTATTCGAATGCTAATACATGGCTGTAATCATTCATTACTCATCCTCGTCTCGCCCCTCAGACCCTCCCTGTCCAGGTGCCTCTAAGTAAACAAAGGTTTAACGCACATATGTGTGTGGGACGCATGGTACACTTCTCATCCTAAGCCCTGTAAATAAGATTCAGATTGAGACCTCTTGCAGAATTAGTCGGAGGACAGACGAAAAGCTATTTTGCGTCACTGATAAACTATTGTAGTTTTTATTATGTAACTCAGTTATTCAGTTAGATTTTATATTTGTATGTTTAATAATTTGACTGTTTTATTAATGAATATGGAGGGTTATTTTAGTTTTATTTTGAACTTAAACTGAGAATGTAATCCAGAATTACAATTCAAGCATTTTCCATTCATATTCCATTCAAAACAGAAATCATAAAGGAAAAATGTATAATTTCCAGTTAACTAAATCCATTATATGCGGCTGGAAGGGCATCCGCCACATATGCCAGAGTAATTCATTCTGCTGTGGCGACTCCTGATTAGGACAGTGAGTGAATGAATCCATTATTAATGTAAAATAATGCTAAATGCAAAAGTTTGACAGGGAACAAGATTCTGTCATGAATTGTTGTTTAACCTTGTTACATTTTATACCATAACAGAGTTGACGGTAATGGAGTTAACATTTTCCAGCATTTTGTGCTTTAGCTCAAGATGCTGACCTCACGCCAGGTAGCACATGTGACATGTCTAAAGCCCAATTTGATGTATTTTCATCATATTGTTTTCATTTAGAAATTTCTTTAGATATCACTATAACAGAGTTGATATAATCCATCTACTATTGGTCTATCCTAAACATTTAGTGCATGTAATGGGAGAAGAATAATCACTCGTCAATGTTTTCTGCCAGAGGAAGTGACATCACTTGAAGCAAGTCATTTTCAGTCCATCCCTTAAAGCATGCATTTTTAGTCCTTTACAGACTATTATGTCTTTTTACAACCGGTGTAACACAGTTGACCAGAACATAGGGGCAGACACAAAAACGTTTTATCTGTAACTTACGAATTACAAATAATACAGAAAACAGATGTTTCATGCCATTGTTTAGTTAATAGAATAAAACACCAGGAAAAAAAGAAAAGTAGACTTAATTCACGATAATTGAAGGATATAATTCAAGAGGCAGAGAGAGAGAGAGAGTCAAAAATAGGCAAAGTGGGAGTCTTTAATCTCCCTGAATACACAAAAAAGATAACTTGATTTAATTTCTGTTATTATTCAAAACAGTTTCATTAAAGTTTTGAACAATAATAAAAAGTAATTTTTTTAAGATGCAAAATGTACCTGCAATTCTAGAATGACCCATATTTGTGTATGTTTTTTGAAGTTCGTTGTAATCTACTACTGTTTTTAATGAAGCAGATGCTATTTTTGAGGATTTTCAGTTAAATATCACTTTAAACCCAATCCTCAATCATAATCCTCATCCTCGTTATACTTCAGTGCTTAACCTGATCCTCGCTAGTCTTAATCTTAAACCTCACCTTCAGCTTATACAGTAGAAACCTCTGTTGCTGTATTAAATCAGTTAAAGGGGAATTAAAAACATTCTGTAGATCATTGACATTTTGTTCTTGAAGATAATATTACATTTAAAGTGTAACATTACCAGGGTTATCACCTGCAGAAGGGATTCATTTTGTGTGTATTTTAATAGCATATTTTCGACTTGTGTTTCTGCAGAACCGTTTGCCTGATCTTTCTCTTCTCTCAGTATCTGAGCAAAGTGAACCTCCCTCTCATAGCTTACAAGGACAAGAAGTGGAAAGTCTTTCAGTACCCTCTTTTCAAGCTGTTTTCCGTGAGTCTGTTTTACACAATACAGATTTATCTGTATATTGTATTTGTTTGGGTAAACTGCAATGATCTGAGACCACTACAGAAATCACATCCTTCAGCAGCTTCAGATTTCAGATTCAGTTTTCTTTTACACACATAATATAATAGCATAACAATTTGAGTGAGAATGTGAATATTAGCTATGTCTTCTTCTTGTTTATTGATCAAATTATTAGAGTATTTTCAAATAATAAATCTTGTTTCTGATAAGATGATAAATGTTCCTATGCAATAAATGTATGTTCATTAAATGTTCTCAATGTTATCTTTATTGATGCTATAGTCATAAAAAAGTCATAAAAATTAATACGCAGAAACGATAAAGCAAAAGATGATCATTTTCAGTCAACTAAATCCATTATATGCGGCTGGAAGGGCATCCGCCACATATGCCAGAGTAATTCATTCCACTGTGGCAACCCCTGATTAGGACAGTGAGTGAATGAATCCATTTGTCACGGATTGGTCAGGCTCTCACGATCCCCACTCACGAAGATCACCATCACCTGACTTCTAATGAGCACACAGCTGCATCACATTCACGAGCACCAGATAAAAGCACAGCACTCCAGTCGCTCATTGTCCGGGCTCGTCTCGACGAAAGCGGACAACTGAGCGACCACTCAGCGTAGTCATCCTCAGCTAAAACAAACGCTTTACTTACCTGTTCTCTTTGTATTCCTCCTAGTCTTCCTGGTCCACCCGAATCGTCCTGTCTTCCAGTCCTTCCAAGTCTGTGTCATCCTCTGTCAGCTGTATCTGGTGTGTGCTGTCCATCCTCGTGTATTCCTGTTACCCAGCCACGGAGGAAAAGACCCCAACATCATTCCTGATCCTCCTGGCTATCCTTCATGTGCTCCTTGTTGTCATTTAATAAACACCCTAACGTTTCCTTACCTCTGTCTCCTGTCCGCTTCATAACAGAAGCCCGGACCAATAACGACGACAACATGAGCACCCCCGATCACTTTCAAGAGCTGGTGGACCAGTTGAAGCGGATTCTACAGCCACCAGCTCCACTTTCCAACGCACCACCAGCACCGAGCACTTCCGCCTCCACAGTTTCTTCTTCGGCCCTTCCTTCCAGTCCCATGGCCCGACCAGCGCCCTACTCAGGCGGAGCGGGGGAGTGCAATGGTTTTCTGTTACAATGTTCCCTCATATTCGAAATGCAACCTTCTCTATATCCCACAGATAAGTCAAAGATCGCCTACATCGTATCACTACTCTCTGGGCCTGCACTTAAATGGGCTGAGACGATCTGGAACCAAGCCGGGCCGGTCATGAATTCCATCACTACCTTCACGGAGTATTTCAAAGAGGTGTTTGGACGTTCTGATGGGGAAGTAGCCGCTGGAGAGCAGCTGTATCATCTAAAGCAAGGTACTCTATCTACACAGGAATATGCTCTCCGGTTTCGCACTCTAGCAGCTGCAAGTGGATGGAATGAGAGATCGTTGTTGACCACGTACCGGCTCGGCTTGGAACCCACTCTCCGAATCCAGCTGGCCACATTAGATGATACTATGGGTCTGGAGAGATTCATCCAACATTCTCTCCGATGTTCCGATCGTCTCCGTTCCTATCAACAGGACACCATCACCCCCTCGTCTGCACTCCTCCAATCGCCTGAGTCAACAGCCTCTCCAGAACCAGAACCCATGATAATAGAGTCTGGAAGACTGACATCAGCGGAACGACAGAGGAGGCTGACCCGGGGTCTGTGTCCTATACTGCGGTGTCAGTGGACACACCCGTATGGAGTGTCCCCTTCGTCCCATTCGGACTTCAGTGAGTGTATTCAGTACGAATATTGAACAATGTAAACCACTTACTACCACCGTACAAATAACTACTGCCTCTATTTCTCTCCTTGTCACAGCCCTCATCGACTCCGGGTCAGCAGGGAACTTCATCTCCCAATCCCTCTGTCGTCAACTCCACCTACGTACTGAGGCGTCCTCGCATATATACCAGATACAACCGATAACCCAGTGCACTCGATCTTCGACCCGTATCCATCGACAATGCGAAGACATCCTTCTTCAAGTGGGGTTGTTACATCAAGAGAGGATTCAATTTCTGGTTCTGGAGGGTGCAAATATGGACATCATTCTAGGGCGCCCGTGGCTGGTGAAGCACGATCCCATCATCTCTTGGGGCACAGGAGAGATAAAGAAATGGGGATCTGGATGTACACCTACCTGTTTTCCAAATCTCCCTCTTCAAGGTCGGAACCCCATTTCTTTGTTTACAACATCGGTCGAGAGTCCTCCTGAGAAGCAGTCTATCCACATTCCTAAGGAGTACAGCTCCTTTCATGATGTCTTCTGCCCCAAGAGAGCTTCCCAGCTACCGCCGCATCGGCCATGGGACTGCGCGATCGACCTAGTTCCAGATGCCCAGTTGCCAAGAGGTAGGATCTACCCGCTCTCGCTTCCAGAGAATCAGGCAATGGAAGATTACATAAGGGAGGCTCTGAGTCAGGGGGTACATACGTCACTCAAAATCACCAGCCGCCTCAAGCTTCTTCTTTGTGGCCAAGAAGGACGGAGGGCTGCGTCCATGCATCGACTACAGGGTCCTAAATAACGGTACAGTAAAATACCGATATCCCCTTCCTCTGGTACCAGCCGCTTTGGAACAGCTCCGAGAAGCTAAAGTCTTCACTAAATTGGACCTCCGCAGCGCGTATAATCTGATAAGAATACGTGAGGGGGACCAATGGAAGACAGCATTCGTGACCCCTACTGGCCACTATGAATATGAGGTCATGCCTTACGGTCTGGTCAACGCCCCCTCCGTATTCCAAAACTTCATTCATGAAGTCCTCCGGGAGTTTCTTCACCACTTTGTAATAGTGTACATAGATGACATCCTCATTTACTCCCGGAGTGAGGCCGAACATCGCCAACACGTTGCGGAGGTCCTACACACATTGAGAGAACATCACCTCTACCTCAAAGCGGAGAAATGCTCATTCCACCAGAAGTCGATTCATTTCTTGGGATACATCATTGACCAAACCGGTATACGTATGGATGGGAAGAAAATTGAGGCTGTTCTATCCTGGTCAGAACCCACTTCCATTAAGGAGCTCCAGAGGTTTCTTGGGTTTGCTAACTTTTATAGACGGTTTATCAAGGACTACAGCAGGATTACATCACCTCTCACTAATCTCCTCAAGGGTAAACCCAAAGGACTGGAGTGGACCAAAGAAGCAGCCGCAGCCTTCCGCCTTCTTAAGAAGGAGTTCACAAGGGCCCCACTCCTGACTCATCCTGACCCAAATCTTCCTTTCGTGGTGGAAGTGGACGCATCCACCACCGGCGTCGGGGCAGTATTATCCCAACATCATGATACACCGCCCCGACTGCATCCCTGTGCCTATTTCTCTCGGAAGTTGAGCCCGGCGGAGCAGAATTACAGCATAGGAGACAGGGAGCTTCTAGCAATCAAGCTAGCCTTGGAGGAGTGGCGTCACTGGTTGGAGGGAGCCAAACATCCGTTCCAGGTGATCACAGATCATAAAAACCTCCAATATATCAAAGAGGCCAAGAGACTATGTCCACGTCAAGCCAGATGGTCACTTTTCTTCTCACGTTTTGATTTCTCCATTTCCTATCGTCCAGGACCCAAGAATCTAAGAGCAGACGCTCTCTCTCGTTTACACGAGCATCACGATCATGAAGAACTCCCAACGAAGATTCTTCCCGAACACATCTCCATTTGTCCGATCACCTGGAACGCTCCTCCAGTCGTTGCCACTCCGGAAGCCCCTGCTCCGCCGGGATGCCCTCCTCATCGGCAGTTCATACCACCTGAACACCGGGTAGATCTGATCCACTCCTTACATACCTCGCTAGGCACTGGACATCCAGGGATCAACAATACTCTCTCGCTAGTATCCCAACGATTCTGGTGGCCAAACATGGCAAGGGATGTGAGGCAATATGTTCAGGGCTGTAAGGACTGTGCCCAATCCAAGAGCCCACGTCATCTACCCGCTGGAAAGCTCCATCCCTTGCCGATTCCGAACCGTCCCTGGTCACACCTAGGAGTGGACTTTATCACTGACCTCCCCTCGTCAGAAGGTAATACCTGTATTCTAGTCATCGTAGATAGATTCTCAAAGTTTGTCAAACTAATCCCTCTGAAAGGTCTTCCCACAGCCTTTGAAACAGCCGACAATATCTTTAATCAAGTCTTCAGGTCATTTGGTATTCCAGAAGATATTGTGTCGGACAGAGGTCCACAGTTCATCTCACGTCTATGGAAAGCCTTCTTCAAGCTCCTAGGTGTGGCCGTCAGCCTCTCTTCTGGATATCATCCCCAAACCAACGGGCAGACAGAGAGGAAGATTCAGGAGGTGGGACGGTTCCTGAGGACCTTCTGCAGTGGTCACCAGAGCTCCTGGAGCCAGTATTTGGGCTGGGCAGAATATGCCCAAAATTCACTGCGGCAACCCTCCACCGGACTCACGCCATTCCAGTGCGTCCTGGGCTTCCAACCACCGCTCTTTCCCTGGGATGGCGAACCATCTGATGTCCCCGCAGTGGATCACTGGTTCCGGGAGAGCGAGAGAGTCTGGGACGAGGCTCATCAACATCTGCAGAGGGCAGTCCGTCGAAGCAAGGTAACCGCCGATAGAAGAAGGTCTGAAGAACCCAGATACACACCCGGACAAAAGGTGTGGCTATCCACCCGGGACATACGCATGCGACTGCCCTCTCGCAAGTTAAGTCCCCGATTTGTTGGTCCCTTCACCATCGTGGAACAGGTTAACCCCGTCACCTACAAACTACAATTACCCTCTCACTACCGTATTCACCCTACATTCCACGTATCACTCCTGAAACCCTATCACGATCCTGTTCTTCCCTCCACAGAGCCTGACCACGAAGAGGAACCCCCTCCTCCACTGCTCCTAGAAGAAGGAGCCGTCTACGCAGTGAAGGAGATCTTGCGTTCCCGACGTCGTGGTGGCCAGTTGGAGTACCTGGTGGACTGGGAAGGGTACGGCCCCGAAGAAAGGACATGGGTTCCCAGAGCTGATATTCTCGATCCTAGTCTCATGGTGGAGTTCATGAGAGCCACCCTGAGTTCCCAGCGCCTAGAGGCAGAGGGAGACCACCACGGCGTCGGAGGTGTCGGCCCTCAGGAGCGGGCCCTGGGGAGGGGGGTACTGTCACGGATTGGTCAGGCTCTCACGATCCCCACTCACGAAGATCACCATCACCTGACTTCTAATGAGCACACAGCTGCATCACATTCACGAGCACCAGATAAAAGCACAGCACTCCAGTCGCTCATTGTCCGGGCTCGTCTCGACGAAAGCGGACAACTGAGCGACCACTCAGCGTAGTCATCCTCAGCTAAAACAAACGCTTTACTTACCTGTTCTCTTTGTATTCCTCCTAGTCTTCCTGGTCCACCCGAATCGTCCTGTCTTCCAGTCCTTCCAAGTCTGTGTCATCCTCTGTCAGCTGTATCTGGTGTGTGCTGTCCATCCTCGTGTATTCCTGTTACCCAGCCACGGAGGAAAAGACCCCAACATCATTCCTGATCCTCCTGGCTATCCTTCATGTGCTCCTTGTTGTCATTTAATAAACACCCTAACGTTTCCTTACCTCTGTCTCCTGTCCGCTTCATAACACCATTATAAATGTAAAATAATGCAAGATGCTTAAGTGTGATGGGGAACATTTGATTCTGTCACGAACTGTTGTTTAACCTTTTGATACATTTGTTTTATACCACAACAGAGTTGGTGGTAACAGAGTTAACAGTTTCCAGTATTTTATACGCTTTAGCTTAAGATGCTGACCTCACACCAGATACCACATGTGACATGTCTAAAACACAATCCTATATTATATTAGTACATTTGAATTGAGGCTTGTCAACTCATGAAAGCTAAGCGGGTTATTAAAATGATCGTTAGTTGCAGCATCGCAAATGTTGGATATGATTATAAATGTAAATATAATGTAAATATAATGTAATGTAAATATAATGTTGATTTAATGCATTAAAAGCGATT